>NC_057806.1:91487112-91787112 GCF_018294505.1 Triticum aestivum | reverse complement strand
CATGACTCACAGATGACTTCCAAACCAGATGCAGGGACCGATGATACTGTTCCAGATGATGCGCTTGAGCTCAAGTGGGAGTTCGATGAAGCCTCTCGCCGTTACTATGTGTCTTTCCCAGATGATCAGTAGAGGTGCCCAGTTTGGGGCGATCGGGGACCATGTCGCTTGTTGGGGTTGATCTTTTATTTTGGTACCATAGTCGGACCATGAGTGTATTGGATGATTGTAATGTTATTCATGTATTTGTGTGACATGGCGAGTGTAAGCCAACTATGTACCTTTTCCCCTATTATCTATTTACATGGGTTGTTGTGAAGATTACCTTACGTGCGACATTGATTTCAATGCGGTTATGCCTCTAAGTCGTGCTTCGACACGTAGGAGATATAGCCGCATCGAGGGCGTTACAAGTTGTTAATCAGGGCCTTCCCCGACCTTAGTAGCCCCCCCTGCTTGATCGAATTATCTAGCGTTGTTGAGTCTAGAAAAATGTTTTGAGTCGTTTAGGAATTATATATCGGAGAGTTTAGGAATTCTTTTTACTCCCCAGTCCCTTCATTGCTCTGGTAAGGCATCCTGACGTAGAGTTTTGACTCTTCTCTTCTCAAATTTCACTAAAAAAAATTTAGGATCACGCGGGTATCTTGGAATCGTTCCGATCGATTTGTGACGAGAACATTGTTCTTGGTGCCTCCTGTCATTTAGGGGTTGTGGCAGTGTCCCGCGGAGTTGAGCTCCGAGGTGTTGTCGTCACAATTTTATCGTTGCAGTTCTGGAATACCTGAGTTTAGTTTCGCCGACATCGAAAATCTCTTTTATGCAGTTGTTGGTGAGATAACCACGACGCCACCCAGTACTGGGGCGGGAGTTCGGGAGTATTGCCATAACTTGTATAAAGGATGCTTTTCAAAGGTTGAGGTAGACGATTTCTAAAGTTTTTCTCGGTTATGTGTTGAAGGATGGATACAACTGGTTGTAGGATTTGCCAGATTTGGGTGAGATATTATGCTTCCCCTGTATCCCCAACACCTGATTGCATAACCGGAAAGGTTCGGGAGTTTCATAGGTGGGAATTCTTGTAGCTCTAGTTCTTCTTCCACGGATATTTGGTTTGAGATTGGGTGATCCTTACCGAGTATTCGTTCTTGTTCCGTACCTTGTTGTTGTTTTTCTTTTACCTCAATTCTAAGTGGCTTCTCAATTTATGGATATGTGACCATTTCTATTGGAATGCATTCGTTCATTTTTTTCGGATGTGAAGACTATATGTTGCAATTTCAACCCATTTGATTCAGCTTCAATATTTGTCTATCAGTGTGCTAATGGATGTCAACCTCTTCAGGATGGCTCCTCCAACGCGCACGACTCCGAATCCTGATCCGCCACCACCACCTCCACCTCCGGAGGCATGGCAAGCTGTGATGGCCGCTACCAATGCAAACACGCAGCTGATCATGCAACTTCTTCAAGAGCGCAACCAATGGAACCAGGGCAACAATCAGAATCACTTTGCTACACTCAACCAGTTCCTTGCTAACCAGCCAAAGACCTTCAGCAATTGTGTTGAGGCAACAGACGTTGATGATTGGCTCGTGGACATAGGCAAGCATTTCGAGTGCAGTAACTTCAGGCCTGAGGACTTTGTCAAGTTCGCTTCCTTCCAACTCAAAGACCAAGCTGCAGAATGGTTTCAACAGTACAAAGATTCCAGAGGAGGCCGTGTGATTACCTGGGATGAATTCCGTCAAGACTTCAAAGCTCATCATATTCCTCAGAGCGTGGTTGAAAGCAAGCGTGAGGAATTCCGCAACTTGAAGCAAGGCTCTATGTCTGTCTACGAGTGCAACAAGATGTTTCAGAAGCTCGCCCGTTTTGCTAAGCAGGACGTCCCTGATGAGAAGAGCATGATATACCAGTTCAGGGCTGGTCTTAGAGAAGAAATCCAGCTAGCTCTTGTCCTCTTTGAGCCCAGGAGGTACGATGAGTTTTACAACATGGCATTGAAGCAAGAGACTGCTCAACTGAAGTGCGATGCTTCCAAGAAGCGAGTCAGAGATGCTACTCCTTCTTCCTCAACTCAAGTGGCTAAGCAGCAGAAGTATTGGCTTCCTCCTCCTCCGTTCCGTCAGCCTTATCAGCAGAAGAGCAAAGGTGGCAGTGGATCTTCCCACCCACCCAACCCTGGCTTTCAGAACAAGACTTCGTCTCAAGCTCCAAGATTGAGTGCTCCGTATCACCGTCCGCTTTCAGAGGTCACGTGCAACAAGTGCCAACAGAAAGGTCACTATGCCAACAAATGCTTCAATCAGAGGCGTCTCCCTCCTCCTCCTCCTGTGAGATCGGCAAGTACAGCTATGGTCAAGCATAACCCCAAGTCTGCTAAGGTCAACTTGTTGAATGCAGCTCAGGCAGAGGACTCGCCAGATGTGATTATGGGTAACCTTCCTGTTAATGACATTCCCGCAAGAGTTCTTTTTGATACTGGTGCATCTTTGTCATTTTTATCGAAGCCTTTTGCATCCATGCATGATGTGCATACTATTGATTTGCCTAAGCCGATAGCAGTTTCTTCTCCGGGTTTGTTCATGAACACCAAAATGATGGCTCCGGATGTTACTATCATGTTGGGCGATTACAAGTTTCTTTCTTCTCCAATGGTCCTTGGTAACTCGGATATTGATCTTATTCTCGGAATGGATTGGCTTTCTAAACACAAGGATCATCTTGATTGTGCTGCCAGGCAGATTCAATTGACTCATTCTTTCTGAGGATGTAATTGTCTTTGCCGCTCGTGACGATACAATCCGTTTGTTTTCTCTCAATGAGAAGGGTGAACTGGATGCCATCTCTCAAATTCCAGTCGTTTGCGAATATCAAAACGTCTTTCCAGAAGAGCTTCCAGGAATGCCTCTGGACCGGCCAGTTGAATTCGTCATCGATCTTGAGCCTGGCATTGAACCGGTTTGCAAACGTCCTTACAAGCTTGGACTTGAAGAGTTGAAGGAGCTGAAGAAGCAAGTCGATATTCAAGAGCATATGGGTCTCATCCGACCAAGTTCCTCTCTGTGGGGTTGTGGAGTTCTTTTTGTGAAGAAGAAGGATCGAATGGACCGACTTTGTGTTGACTACTGTCCATTGAACAAGAAGCCTATAAAGAACAAGTACCCACTTCCCAACATCAATGAGCTGTTCGAACAACTCAAAGGTGCTCAAGTATTCTCCAAGCTTGATCTCCGTATGGGCTATCACCAGATTCGAATCCGTGAGCAAGATATTCCCAAGACGGCTTTCAGAACAAGCTATGGTTCATATGAATACACTGTCATGTCTTTTGGCCTCGTCAGTGCTCCTCCGACTTTCTCTCGCAAGATGAACTTCATCTTCAACGCCTACACAAATGACTTCGTCTTGGTCTATCTCGATGACATTCTGGTCTTTTCAAAGAACAAGGAAGATCATGCCAAGCACTTGCGTTTGGTGCTCGATAAGCTCAGGGAACATCAGTTCTATGCCAAGTTCTCAAAGTGCGAGTTTTGGCTCGATGAGGTTCTCTATCTTGGGCATATCATCTCTGCCAAGGTCATAGCGGTGAATCCTGAGAAGGTGTCTGCAATTGTGAATTGGGAACCACCTCAGAACGTGAAGCAACTCTGCAGCTTCCTTGGTCTCGCAAGCTATTGTCGAAGGTTCGTTGAGAACTTTTCAAAGATTGCGAAGCCTCTTTCAAACCTTCTCCGGAAGCACGTCAAGTACGTTTGGTCTCCGGAATGTGACATCGCTTTCAACACTTTGAAAGAGAAATTGGTCACTGCTCCAGTTCTGACTCCTCCTGATGAATCCAAACCGTTCGAGGTCTTCTGCGATGCCTCTCTTCAAGGTCTTGGTGCAGTGTTGATGCAAGAGAAGAAAGTTGTGTCTTATACCTCTCGCCAGTTGAAGTCCAACGAGAAGAACTACCCCACTCATGACCTCGAGTTGGCGGCAGTTGTGCATGCTCTTTTGACTTGGAGACATCTCTTATTGGGAAGAAAAGTGGACATCTTCACTGACCACGAGAGTCTCAAGTACATCTTCACTCAGCCTAATCTCAACCTCAGGCAGACTCGTTGGGTCGAAATGATTCAAGAGTATAATCCGAGCATCGAGTATACTCCAGGCAAGGCCAATGTGATTGCTGACGCTTTGAGCAGGAAGGCTTACTGCAACAGCTCAATTCTCAAGCCTTACCAACCCGAGCTTTGTGAAGCTTTCTGCAAACTCGATTTGCAAGTCGTTCCTCAAGGTTTCCTCGCCAACCTTCAAGTCTCTCCTACTTTGGAAGATCAGATTCGCGAGGCTCAACTTCTTGATGCTATGGTGAAGAAGGTGAAGATTGGGATTGCCAAGAGTCAACCCAAGTACAAGTGCTATCGCCTTGATGACAAGGATACTCTCTTCTTCGAGGATCACATTGTTGTGCCTAAAGGTGACCTTCGTAAAGTTATTATGAATGAGGCTCACAATTCACTCCTCTCCATCTACCCTGGGAGTACGAAGATGTATCAGGATCTCAAGCAGGCTTACTGGTGGACTCGAATGAAGCGCGAGATTGCTCAGTTCATGAATGAATGTGATGTCTACAGAAGAGTGAAGGCAGAACACCAACGACCAGCTGGTCTCCTCCAACCTCTTGCCATTCCAGAATGGAAGTTTGACCACATTGAGATGGACTTTGTGACAGGGTTTCCAAAGTCCAAGCATGGCAATGATGCTATATTCGTTGTCATCGACAAACTCACTAAAGTGGCTCACTTTCTGCCTATCAAAGAGTCTATCACTGCAGCTCAATTGGCGGAGCTGTATACCTCTCGGATCATCTCTCTACACGGCA
The DNA here is from genome assembly GCF_018294505.1 of Triticum aestivum. Lineage (NCBI taxonomy): Eukaryota > Viridiplantae > Streptophyta > Magnoliopsida > Poales > Poaceae > Triticum > Triticum aestivum. Next base: position 91,782,239 of record NC_057806.1, on the reverse strand, counting down.
TTCCACAGTTGATATCTTCAGACCGTGGCAGCATCTTTACCTCCAAGTTTTAGGATTCTTTTCAGAAGGCCATGGGCACCAACATCTGCTTCAGCACAGCTTTCCATCCTCAAACTAGCGGTCAAGTCGAGCGTGTCAATCAGATTCTTGAAGATATGCTCAGGGCTTGCGTTATCTCCTTCGGTATGAAGTGGGAAGATTGTCTTCCATATGCCAAATTCTCCTACAACAACAGTTTTCAAGCAAGTTCGGGCAAGGCCCCATTCGAAATTCTCTATGGCAGGAAGTGACGTACTCCTATTAACTGGTCAGAGACCGGTGAACATCAACTTCTTGGAAATGACTTGATCACAGAGGCAAAGGAGATGTGCAAGGTCATTCGTGATAACCTCAAAGCAGCGCAATCACGCCAGAAGAGCTACTATGATAGTAAGCATCGTGATTTTGCTTTCGAGATCGGAGACCATGTTTACCTCTACGTCTCTCCAATGAAAGGTACTCGTCGCTTCGGTATCAAAGGGAAGCTTTCCCCTAGATACGTGGGTCCTTTCAAGATCGTCAGGAAGAGAGGCGATCTCGCATATCAACTCGAGCTTCCTTCAAACTTTGCAAATGTGCACGACGTGTTCCATGTCTCTCAGCTCCGCAAGTGCTTCAAAACTCCTGACCGCACCATCAACTTCGAAGACATTGATCTCCAAGAAGACCTTTCTTATCATGAGCACCCCGTTGCTATTCTTGAAGAGATTGAACGCAAGACTCGCAATAAGTCAATCAAATTCCTCAAAGTCAAGTGGTCACACCATTCCAACCGTGAAGCTACCTGGGAACGCAAGGATCACCTCCGTTCTGAGTATCCCGCATTTTTCCAGTCCTAGATCTCAGGATGAGATCCTTTCGTAGTGGTGGAGTGTTGTAACACCCCAAATGTAATTTACCTTATATGTACTCCAACTCTTGCCGTTTCCGGCTCTAAGTTATTTTATTTTCCTCGGGTTCGGGTTTTTGTCTCCGTGTGTTGTTGCCTTTGTCATACATCTCATATCATTTCAACATGTGCATTGCATTTTCATGCGTGTTCGTCTCATGCATCCGAGCATTTTCCCCGTTGTCCGTTTTGCATTCCGGCGCTCCTATCTCCTCCGGTGCCCCTTTCTACCTATTTTCGTGTGTGGGGGTTAAAAACTTCCGTATTGGACCGAGACTTGCCAAGCGGCCTTGGTTTACTACCGGTAGACCGCCTGTCAAGTTTCGTGTCATTTGGACTTTGTTTGATACTCCAACGGTTAACCGAGGGACCAAGAAGGCCTCGTGTGTGTTGCAGCCCAACACCCTTCCAATTTGGCCCAAAACCCACCAGAACCCTCTCCATCATCTAGAGCGTTCGATCACGATCGCGTAGCCGAAAACCGCACCTCATTTGGAGCTTCCTAGCTCCTTCGATGCCTATATATAGATCCTCTCCCGAAATTCCCGGATCTCTTCCAACCTGTCGGATTTCGGATTCTGGCAGACCCTTGAGGTTCGAACACTAGGGTGCGCGCGGAGATTTCGCCTCCTACCTACCTGCACCCCTCCGCCTTGCTAGGATCTAAACTATGGAAAGAACAACACAAGAGACACAGGGTTTATACTGGTTCGGGCCACTGTTGTGGTGTAATACCCTACTCCAGTGTGTGGTATGGTGGATTGCCTCTTGGGCTGATGATGATGAACAATACAAGGAAGAACAGCCTCACGAGGGTCTGTTCTTGGCTGGGGCGATGAACTGCTGGGAGGAGCTCAGTCACCTTTCTCTCTCTCTCTCTCTCTCTCTCTCTCTCTCTCTCTCTCTCTCTCTCTCTCTCTCTCTCTCTCTCTCTTTCTGATCTTCTCTATCCTTCCAACCCTCGGCTAGCTCTCTTCTCTTTTCCGTCTCTCTCTCGTTCTCCCTTTGCTCTGTGGGTGGCTAGTCCTATTTATAGAGGCCCTAGTCCTCTTCCCAAATATCGAGCGGGAAGGGAGCCAACAATGGCAGGCTAATTTGAAGGGGGATAGCTAGTACTAGCCACCCTAACAAAAGTAGTCTTCGCATGCGCAAAGCTCTGGTGATGACACCGTCTTGGGCTCCACGGTGACCTCCGTCTCGTAGTCCTCCTAGTCTTGGTCTTGTTGCACCGAAATGGCAACCTTTGCCTGATGCCTCGGTACTCCGCGGCTGCGCTTGCCCCCTTTGCACCAAAGAGGAAGGGAGGACACTGCGCGGGCTGGCACCCGCCTGGCGCCCCCGGTCGTCATGGCTTGCGTCACGAGCACCTCATGAGGTACCCCGCCTTGATCTCTCCACCTCCTCGTGAGCCAGCCTGACGAGGTCGTGCCTGAGGAAGCTCCGCGTCGTCCGCCCCGCGAGGCTTGGCCCCTCGCGAGGGTCTTGGGTTTGTGTTGGTGAAGATGGGCCGCGCTGGGCCCCCTTTTGAGCCACGCCGCAGGCCGCAGGCAGGCAAGTCTGGGGACCCCCGTTCCCAGAACGCTGACAGTAGCCCCCGGGCCCAAGGCGCGCCGGACTTGGCCGTGCAGGGAGGCGGAAGGGGAAAGGCGAAGCGCCATGGGCCCTAACAGCCTGCGGCCTTGGGCGCCGCGTGGCGGTTGATTGGACGTGGGCGCCTCCACTTCCCCATGGTGCCTCGGCAACTGCACGGATTGGACAAGTCCCTGCATGCAAAGTGGGTCATGATTACCTGCAATCGTGGAGGCCGGTGGTTGGCCTTCGCCGGCCATAAGTACGGAATTGCGCGCGCCCTTCCAGTCCATCTCCCCTTGCTTCTCCTTCTTCCCGATCCTTGCTCCGTCTTGCTGCGATGGCTCCAATCCACCGGTTCTCGACGGCAGAGAAGGGAAAGGCTCCCCGAGAGGAACCAGACCCACTCCTGCCGAAGAAACGGCTCGTCCCCCGTGGCCCGGGCGAAGGGGCCCTTCAGGTGGTGTCGAGGCCTTGGTGCGAGCGGGTGCCGCCGGGGTTCCCGCTGCCATTGTACGCCCACGTCGAGGGCCCCGAAGGAGCTGCTGCTGACCGCCATGGGTGGCGCCATCGTCGGCGCCGACGGGTCACGAAGGTGTGGGTCGTCCCCCCTGGGGTCCACACCGAGGGCTCCTCCCAAGAGTTCATGCTCCACGTCGCCATTCCTCTTCAGTCTTGGATCCGCCTTCCTCCCATCTTCGCCTCCATCATCCCGCAGGGGGAGCCCCTGGAGCTCTGGCTGCAGCACGCCAGCTGCAGCACCCTCGCGACCGAGGTAGAGGTCGCGGTCGTTGCCCCGGGCTAGGTCTTCATGACTCGGGGCTGGAGAGAGATCGCCCGGGTTTGCAGGGTAAGGTGCGTCTTCGCGGTCCACTTGGATTATGACGGTGCTTCGGTGATGCTCTTCAAGGTCTTCGATGCGAGCGGGCACTGGCTGGAGTGCTGCCCCGGGGAAGGTGGCCAGGACCCTGCCGTGATGAGGACTGGGCCCGCCAACCGCTCCCTTGGCGGCTCCTCAGGCGGTGGAGGCGTCGGAGGCTCCAGCGACTCCGGCGAGCTCTTCGCGACTCCGGAGACGGGCGGCGACAGCTACGAGCCCCCGAGCCGGCGCCGCTCCTGGAGCAGGGCGGGCTCGTCAGGCCGCCGCCGACTCTGATCTGGATGGGGTTGGCGTCGGTGCTTGACGGCCCACTCTTGATGATGGCGTCTTTTGCAGGGTCGCGCGTAGTTTGTGTCCCTTTAGGATCTGTTCCCTGCGAGGAATCAAAAACGCGCCCCGTAGGGGCTTGTAAGGTTCCTGTGATCCTGTTTTGTTAATATAACCCTTGTCGTAGAATTGCGCGAGTTGCTCATTCCGTCTTAGCTCAGTCCTCCCTTTCGAGCCTCACGAGGGCTTGGTGCTCTGCGCCGATAGGTCCCAGTCCCAAGGCGGCTTCAGCCGTCGCTGGTATGCCAGGTCGCGATGCCGTGGTCAAGGCCAGGAGGTGAGCGACCCGGAGTCCGGTAAGAGCCCCTGAGTCGCGATGCTCAGGAGGTCCCCTTTGGCACCCAAGCAGCCGTCGTTTGGTGAGAAAGGAGAGCGGTGTCGCTAACACGGGATAGCATTAGGTGCGGGGATGGTGCCACGACAGCTGGTGCTTCCGGGTGATGACTTATCGCGAGGATCAGAGGCCGCTCTTTGGTGTGTTGCTGGGTCCTTGCATCGGCACGCGCGAGGTTGCTCGGCGAGGTCCTCGTGTGTCTCTCCCCTCTTGCCTTTGCTCCCCTTTCTGCTCTACATCCTCGGGTCCCGGCCCTCGAGCGAGTCTCAGCCGTCGCTGGTATGCCAGGTCGCGATGCCGTGGTCAAGGCCAGAGGGTGAGGGCTGGAGAGCCAGTAGGAGCCCTGAGTCATGATGCTCAGGCACCCCCCCTTAACGTGCAAGCGGTTCACGCGGACGAGAGCGAAGGAGACACCGCAAGGGCCTCGCCTGACGCAGATCCTTCAGGAGGTCCTGTAGGTCCATCATAGAAAAAACAAGGGGTTGCCATGACAATTGACAGTCAACCGTTGGTTGCTTCCGAGGGGTAGTGAGGCACTGAAGGCTTGATGAGGTGACGCTATGCGGGGCTGCTGCGGCCAGAGCTCAGCCATCCAGGTTTGTCAGTGTTGCAGGGACGGACCCATGCGCAAGCGTCGTGCCGTTTGGGAGCAGCTCAGTTAGTTGGCGTCAGCTAAGCAGGCAACTAGGAAAACACATTAGCCGCGAAGGAGTGGATTCGTTCAGATAAATGCTGGGAATGCGGACATCACTGGGTCAGGCCCGAGCGACTTGGGGGGTCATGCAGCCCGAGGGGCGCCCCCAACAAGGTAAGCTAACAACATGGAATAAAAAAGGGATACACGCCGCAGGGACAGACCCACGCGGCCTGGGAATAATGCAGCCCTGGGGGGCGCTCCTAGCTGGAAATAAAACTCGAAAGACGTCACCTGATGATGTTGAGGATGAAGGAGCATTGATGTAGCAGGCTCGGTGGGCTGCGGGAGCCGATCCTCACGAGCCCCCAGGCCCAGGGGCCTCGGGAGGCTCCGGAGGCGCTGGCGGCTCCTCGCGGGCCATCTCCATCCCTGCCAGGGCAGCGGAACGCCTGGCCTCTCGTGCCTCCGTGATGCCCCTCATGAGGCGCTGGTACGCATCAGCCGTGCTCGGCAAGCCGTAAGGCATGCGAATGTAGCTGTGGGGTGGGCCTCCGCAGCGCCCCACTCGCGAGGGCCAGAGGCGCTCCAGAGAGGCGACTCAGTTGAGCCCTGCTATGTCGATGCAGACGCGCAGCCCACCATCCTCGCCTGGAAGGGGAGCCACTACTGGTAGGCGGCGTCCGCCTTTCATGACTCTTGACTCCTGTAGCTCCTGAATGGCCTTGCTGATGAACTCCTGAGGGTCTGGATCTCCTTGCCTTGCTCCTTCTTGAGGAAACCTGCTTTGAAACACGCCTCCATGTGGTGCCCAAGCGCCTCCCTCGTGACCCTAGCTAGGTCGGTGGCCCTCCAGGGGAGAGCCCCCGAGCCCTGCCTGAGGAGGGCGTCGGGCGCGCTTTCCTATGCAATGGAAGGAGGTTCCCCCTGAGCAGGTGCGGGCCCAGAGGGGCCTGCCTCCTGAGTGGTCGGGCCGGACGATGTCTTCTTCTTCTTAGGGGCTGTCTCGGGAGGCCTCCTGCTTCCACGATCCGGGTCTTCTAGTGACGCGGCCTGAAAGGCTCGTTCTAGGGAACACACCGCGTCCTTATCTTCACAGGGCACCATGATGACTCCGCCGCTTCCTGGCATCTTGAGGATGTTGTAGCCGTGGTGAGTTACGGCCATGAACTTGGCCAACGCTGGGTAGCCAAGGATGGCATTGTACGGTAGGCGAATGTGAGCGACGTCGAAGTCGATGAGCTCGGTCTGGTAGTTGTCGCGTGCCCCGAAGGTGACAGGGAGGCGGACCTGCCCAATCGGGACCGTGGAGCCGTTGGTGATACCGGAGAAAGGCTTGGTTGGCTGAAGCTGGCTGTAGGGCACTTGGAGGTTGTTGAATGTTTCCACGGACAGGACGTTGAGCCCTGCACCACCATCGATGAGGGTCTTGGTGACCACCACGTTGCTGATGATTGGGGAACAAAGCATCGGGAGGACTCCGACTGTAGCTGCACACTTGAGCTGATCTGCTAAGCTAAACGTGATGGCGCACGCCGACCACCTGAGAGGGCGCGTGGCTTCGAGCCTGGGGAGGACTGGGTTCACTTTGCGGGCGAACTGCTTGAAGATGCGCTGAGAGGCCGGGGCTTGTGCCCCGCCCAGGATACAGGCGATCACGCGCGGCTCCTGGAAGCCCCCAGCCCCCTCGTCCTGGTGGCAGTCCTTGTTTCTCCTTGGCTGCGGCGGCAGCGGTGGGAGGCCTGTGTTGCCTTGCGGGTGATCCTCGCGAGGATGATCCCTCCAGTCTCCCTCGCGAGGCTGATCTCTCCAGCCTCCCTCGCGAGGCGGGTCTTGCCAGCGATCCTCGCGAGGTTGATCGCGCCACCCTTGGCGCGGGCCTCGGTCTTCCCAGCGTCTTGCATTCCTTCCTCCTCCTCGACCATAGCCCTGATCACTGCGGTTAGGGCGACGGCCGATCCTTCCTTGTCGCAGGGCTCGGAGCTCTTGACATTCGTTGGTGTTGTGGGTGTGGAGGTCATGGTACACACAGTACCGGCTGCCCTTGGAAGGTTCGGGCTGATCTCTGCCCCGCTTGGTGTCTGGTTCTGCCGCGAGCACGGCAGCCCCCTTGCGCTTCACATCCTTGGCCTTGGGCTTCTTATCTTCTGGGTCTGTGGCAGGCAGCTCGAGGAGGGAGAGGCGCCCTTCCTCGGCCCTGGCGCACTTGGTTGCCAGGTTGAACAGTTCCAAGGAAGTGCACAGGTCTTCATGGATCGCCAGCTCCTTCTTCATCTTGACGTCGCGCACGACGTCAGAGAAGGCCGAGATGATGGCCTCCTCGGTCACCTTGGGAATCATGAGGCGCACATTGTTGAAGCGTTGGATGTACTTCTGCAGGGTCTCCCCGGGCTGCTTCTTGATGCGGCGCATGTCGCTCATGGCGGGTGGCCGGTCGCAAGTGCCTTGGAAGTTGGCGATGAAGGAGGAGATTATGCCTGGAGCCAGGTTCAGGAGCCAGGTGCGGGCCCCGTCCTTGAGTGCCATGGGGAACCAGTTCGCCATGACCTTCTCATCTCCGTTGGCAGCTTCGATGCCCAGCTCGTACAGCTGGAGGAACTCCGCAGGGTCAGCCGTGCCGTCGTAGCGAGGAGGCAAGTCTGGCTTGAACTTGCCGGGCCACGCGACGCTGCGTAGCTCGGTGGTGAAGGCGCGGCAGCCTGCTATGGCCACAGGAGGCCTCGGGTGATGGGGAGCTTGGTCTTGCATGTCCCCACGCGCTACAGCTAGGAGCAGCGCGGGGTCTTGACGCGCGGGGGCAGGAGCATGGTCGCGACGTGCTGGAGCAGGGAGCGCCCGGGCAGCTTCTTGCGGGCGAGGGACTTCTTGACAGCTCTGCTCTTGCTGCGCTGGCGCCTGACGGAGCGGGTTCCGCCTAGGGGCCATGCGCCTTGGAGCCATGGCGCCTTCCTGAGGAGGAGGCGGACGGGGCGCCGCCGGAGCTTCATTGCCCGCGCGGGGCGGGGTGAGGTGCAGCGGAACGGACGGCGCAGGAGATCCCCCTGCGGCGCGGATGAGCTCGGCAACGCGGTCGAGCCATTCTTCGTAGACGTCATCGACGGGACGATAGCGCAGGAGCTCGTTTGCCGCGATGAGTGCAACCCGAGCCTCTATGGGCGCGCGGAGCGCGCGGGACGAAGAACCACCTGGGGTGAGCGAGGGAGTTGCGGTGCGGTCGTCTTGCCGCACAGACGGATGCTGGGACGATGCTTGCCGCTCGTCCCCCGCCGGGCCGGTGGCGGTGTTGACGGCAGGTGACGGGGAACGGCGAGGATGCCCGCCGACAGGGGCCGTCTGGGCGACGCGGGAAGCGAGTGCGGCCCGGCGCTTGGCGCGGGCCCGACGAGCGTCAGACATGGGTGCGATGGTCGGAGGAGAACGGGGTGGTGGAAGACGAATCCTGGCGCACCCCTACCTGGCACGCCAAATGTCGGATTTCGGGTTCCGGCAGACCCTTGAGGTTCGAACACTGGGGTGCGCACGGAGATTTCACCTCCTACCTACCTGCACCCCTCCGCCTTGCTAGGATCTAAACTATGGAAAGAACAACACAAGAGACACAGGGTTTATACTGGTTCGGGCCACCGTTGTGGTGTAATACCCTACTCCAGTGTGTGGTATGGTGGATTGCCTCTTGGGCTGATGATGATGAACAATACAAGGAAGAACAGCCTCGCGAGGGTCTGTTCTTGGCTGGGGCGATGAACTGCTGGGAGGAGCTTAGTCACCTTTCTCTCTCTCTCTCTTTCTGATCTTCTCTATCCTTCCAACCCCCGGCTAGCTCTCTTCTCTTTTCTGTCTCTCTCTCTCTCTCTCTCGTTCTCCCTTTTCTCTGTGGGTGGCTGGTCCTATTTATAGAGGCCCTGGTCCTCTTCCCAAATATCGAGCAGGAAGGGAGCCAACAATGGCGGGCTAATTTGAAGGGGGATAGCTAGTACTAGCTACCCTGACAAAAGTAGTCTTCGCCTGCGCAAAGCTCTGGTGATGACGCCGTCTTGGGCTCCACAGTGACCTCCATCTCGTAGTCCTCCTGGTCTTGGTCTCGTTGCACCGAAATGGCAACCTTTGCCTGATGCCTCGGTACTCCGCGGCTGCACTTGCCCCCTTTGCACCAAAGAGGAAGGAAGGACACTGCACGGGCTGGCACCCGCCTGGCGCCCCCGGTCGTCATGGCTTGCGTCACGGGCACCTCGTGAGGTATCCCGCCTTGATCTCTCCGCCTCCTCGTGAGCCAGCCTGACGAGGCCGCGCCTGAGGAAGCTCCGCGTCATCCGCCCCGTGAGGCTTGGCCCCTCACGAGGGTCTTGGGTTTGTGTTGGTGAAGATGGGCCACGCTGGGCCCCCTTTTGAGCCACGCTGCAGGCCGCAGGCAGGCAAGTCAGGGGACCCCCGTTCCCAGAACGCCGACACAACCCCAAACCCTAAAATTCTAACCGCCGCCACCGGACATGTCCGTCTCCTAGCGGACAAAATCCCGCCGCCGCACCCGGCGTGTCAAGGAGCGCCACGTGTCCCGCTGGGCTCCCGCCGCGCCGGCCTGCCGGCCCAAGGAGGGCCCCCGAGAGCCCGCGCCTGCCACCGCCCTCCTTCCTCACCGCGCCGCCCAGGGCTTCTTCTTCCTCGCCGCGCCGCCACCTTCGCACGCCACGCAGGCCACCGTCGCCATCGCCGTCGACCATCGTCGGCCGGTCGCACCTCGCCGCCGCCACCTCGTCCTCGCCGCCCGTCGCCTTCCTCCTTGCCGCTCACCGCCACAGGAGGCCGGACCTCCTCTGCGCCGGCCCGCCCCGGCCACAGCTCAAGTCTGGCCGCCGTCGCCCTACTCCGGCGAGAAGCCCCGTCGATTCTCGGTTCGCGTGCCCGCGGGTCTAGATCCGGTGCTACAGTAACCCTAGGGGTTGACCTCATTTTTTCCCAAGTCTGCATATTTTTTAGCATTGTTCATCGCATCGTAACTCCGCATCCGTAGCTCTGATTTGCGCGTGTAGCATATCAGAATGTTCGTACCAGAGAGTACATCATTTCATCTCATTGCATCATTTTCATTTGAGCTCATCTTCATGCCTGAAATTCTGTTGTAAGAGGGCTATGTGGTATAATTGTCAAATCTGTTGCATCAAATAGCTATTTGTCATTTTTGTCATGATTAATGTGTGCATGAAATGCTCCTGAGCTCTACATGTGTTTTGTTATATGTCATGCCATCTTTACAGAGGTGCTTACCATGTATTTTTGTGATATGTGTGGTGACTAGCACAAGCTTGCAAAGTAGTGCATTCGTTAATGCTGATTTCAGGGACTTAGAATTTCTCTAAGTCCTTGTCCTGTTTTTGTCAATATGCCATATGTTCATGTTGTTTTCCTAGTGAGTCGTGCCTCTTTTGAGGATGCTCAGTAAGGATGATTTGTTAACATTGTGGTGCTCTATCCATCCATTTCTTTGTTCGCATTTATGGAGCACCCTAGCTTGAGTCAATCGAGCTCTACTTTTGCTATTTCGTGAATCCTGGTAGATTGTTGACTTGTTAGCGATTTTGCCGAGGATGTTGCTACGATCCGTGCATGCTATGTTGTTGTTCTTGCCATGTCTAGCTTCTATGCCATGTATTCACACTGGGTGTATGCTTAGTTGGTCATGCCATGCTCCGTAGTGAGTGCATCGAGCTCATGAACATGCCTACTCGTTAATAGATTTGCATGCTCCAGGACTTCACTAAGTCTGTAATCTGATTATGTTTTTGCCATGTTCACATGCTTGCAATTGTATTTTCTGACCCCTTTTGGCTCAAGGTCACTAAGGGACTTTTGTTTAGTGCTTTGAGTAGCTTCATGCCATGCCTTGCTTTGCCATGTTAAGTTCCTGTAGCTTGTAGTTTTCATGCTCTAAAGTGTGCTACCTGATGTTAAATTCCAGACTTGTGTTAATTTCACTAAGTCTGAAACCTGTTATCGTTTACATTTTTTCCATGCTTGTTTGAACCTGTTAATGGATGAATTAGTCGTAGCTCAATGTTCATCTTTTGTCAAGCATCATGAGTGGACCCCTTCTATGTATTTTGTTGTCATGTTTGAGTGATGTAGCATATTTATCTTGGTGCATTTAGATGGCTACTTGCTGTTTATCGCAGACCGGTGCCATATTTGTTTTGCTTACCATTTCCAAACCGTGCGTCCGTTTCCGGTGATCTTTATATCGATTTGAACCGAAATCACCTCACCTTTCCAGTGGAACTCTTGGATTTCCAAGTTGAGGCCAGGTTCAATCATTCCTTGTCATATCTCGCATATGCATCACATATCGCATCCCGCATAGCATACCATGTTTGCATCATGTTGTTGGAGCATTGCACATGGTTGATTGTGTTCCTTTTGCTTGTTTGTCTTGTTTGGGTAGAGCCGGGAGACGAGTTCGCTAACGAGGAGCCCGTTGAGTTTTCTTACGAGGATCAAGCCAACTCTGACAACTTTGCAGGCAAGATGATCATACCCTCGAAATCACTTCTATCTTTGCTTGCTATATGCTCGCTCTTTTGCTATGCCTATGCTATGATGCCTACCACTTACTTATCATGCCTCCCAAATTGCCATGTCAAACCTCTAACCCACCATGTCCTAGCAAACCGTTGATTGGCTATGTTACCGCTTTGCTCAGCCCCTCTTACCGCTTTGCTCAGCCCCTCTTATGCCTTTTGCCTAGTGTTTTGTTCCACTCTTGCCGCCCTAGTTTCCGTCATATCGGTGTTATGTTCCCGGATTTTGCGTTCCTTACGCGGTTGGGTTATTATGGGAACCCCTTGATTGTTCGCCTTGAATAAAACTCTTCCAGCAATGCCCAACATTGGTTTTACCATTTGCCACCTAGCCTTTTTCCCTTGGGTTTCGCGGACTCAAGGGTCATCTTTATTTTAACCCCCCCCCCTCCCCGGGCCAGTGCTTCTGTAAGTGTTGGTCCAACTGAGCGATGTCCGGGGCTACCAGGGGCAACTCTGGGATGGCCTACCCGACGTCTTTCTCATTCGGTGTGCCCTGAGAACGAGATATGTGCAGCTCCTATCGGGATTTGTCGGCATATCTGGGTGGTGTTGCTGGTTTAGTTTTACCCTTGTCGAGGATGTCTTGTAGAACCGGGATGCCGAGTCTGATCGGAATGTCTCGGGAGAAGGAATATCCTTCGTTGACCGTGAGAGCTTGTGATGGGCTAAGTTGGGACTCCCCTGCAGGGTTTTGAACTTTTGAAAGCCGTGCCCGCGGTTATGGGCAGATGGGAATTTGTTAATGTCCTGTTGTGGATAACTGAAACTTGACTTAATTAAAATGAATCAACCGCGTGTGTTACCGTGATGGTCTCTTCTCGGCGGAGTCCGGGAAGTGAACACGGTGTTGGAGTAATGTTTGACGTAGTTTGTTATATAGTTCTTCGTTCGTGCTTTGCCTTCTCTTCTTGCTCTCTTTGCGAACAGGTTAGCCACCATATATGCTTGTCGCTTGCTGCAGCTCCACATATTATCTTGCCTTACCTATAAGCTTAAATAGTCTTGATCGCGAGGGTGCGAGATTGCTGAGTCCCCGTGACTCACAAATGACTTCCAAACCAGATGCAGGGACCGACGATACCGTTCCAGATGATGCGCTTGAGCTCAAGTGGGAGTTCGATGAAGCCTCTCGCCGTTACTATGTATCTTTCCCAGATGATCAGTAGAGGTGCCCAGTTTGGGCGATCGGGGACCATGTCACTTGTTGGGGTTGATCTTTTATTTTGGTACCGTAGTCGGACCATGAGTGTATTGGATGATTGTAATGTTATTCATGTATTTGTGTGACGTGGCGAGTGTAAGCCAACTATGTACCTTTTCCCCTATTATCTATTTACATGGGTTGTTGTGAAGATTACCCTACTTGCGACATTGCTTTCAATGCGGTTATGCCTCTAAGTCGTGCTTCGACACGTAGGAGATATAGCCGCATCGAGGGAGTTACAACCTAGCACCAAATACTCTGAAGTAGCTGACGTTTGGCTTCTTACCAGTTAGGAGCTCATAGGATGTCTTCTTTAGAAGCTTGTGAAGATAAACATGGTTGATGACGTGGCATGCAGTATCAATGGCTTCAGGACAGAACTTTCTTGGTGTCTTGTACTCATCAAGCATCATCCGTGCCATCTCAATGAAGGTTCTGTTCTTGCGCTCCACGATGCCATTCTGCTGAGGTGTGTATGGAGCTGAGAACTCATGTGTGATGCCCAATGTATCAAGATAAGTGTCGAGGCTGGTGTTCTTGAATTCTGTGTCGTTGTCACTTTTTATGTGCTTGATCTTGATGCCATAGTTCGTCATGGCACGATTGGCGAATCGTCTGAAGACATCCTGCACTTCATTCTTATAGAGGATTATGTGCACCCATGTATATCTTGAGTAATCATCAACAATGATGAAGCCATAAAGTCAAGCAGTGGTAGTGAGTAGGGCCAAATAAGTCCATGTGAAGTAGCTCGAAGGGACGAGACGTTGTCATGATTGTCTTCGAGGGATGCTTGGCCCTAGTCATCTTTCCAGCTTCGTAGGCACCACATAGATGATCCTTCTTGAACTTGATGCCCTCGATGCCTACGACATGCTTCTTCTTCGCGAGAGAGTACAAGTTTCTCATGCCAGCATGCCCTAGCCACCGATGCCAGAGCCAGCACTCTGAAGCTTTTGCTAGAAGACATAGGTGAAAGTGCAACTATCCCTGGGTGGTTTGGTAATTCCTAACAACATATAGCTCATTGAGCTAATACTATTTCAAGATAAATATTTCAGGAAATCTCAATGATTGGCATGGCATGGATTAGAAATGTGGACCCCTCAAAACACAAAGGACAAAAGATTGGCTCAAGCTCTAAAGCTCAAGACTCTACATTTTACCTTTTAGTGATCCAAGATCACATTGAGTCCATAGGAAAAGCCAATACTATTAAAACAGGATGAGGGGTTGCTTAATGGGTTACTTGCTCAAAATTCTTAGTGATATGCTCCAAAACCCTAAACCACTTTATCATATCCACATTTGTCCCAAACCAAAAGCCAAACTCGACCCCACTGAAACTTTCCATCCGGTGCCACCGAGTTCATTTGACATAGCCACTGCCACAAAACCCTAGTCTTCTCGGTCTCACCAAGATGGGATTGCAAACTCTCTGTTTCCCTTCGTAATGTTTCAGACTAACTGAGATGAGCGATCGGTCCCACCGAGTCCGCAATGCAAACTCTTTGTTTCCCCTTCGTAACGTTTCGGTCCAACCGAGACGAGCGAATCGGTCCCACCGAGTTTGCCTGACTAACTCTCTGGTTAGCTTATTACCAAAATCGGTCCCATCGAGTTTGTGTAATCGGCCTCACCGAGATTAAGTTATGCCCTAACCCTAATGAAATCGGTCCCACCGAGTTGACGTGTCGGTCCCACCGAAAATCCTAACGTTCACATTTGAACTAAATCGGTCCAACCGAGTTTCATTATTCGGTCCCATCGAGTTTGGTGATTTGTGTGTAACAGTTAGATTTTGTGTAGAGACTATATATACCCCTCCACCCACTCTTCATCAATGGAGAGAGCCATCAGAACATGCCTACACTTCCAACATACATTTTCTGAGAGAGAACCACCTACGCTTGTGTTGAGGTCAAGATATTCCACTCCAACCACATAAATCTTGATCTCTAGCCATCTCCAAGTTGCCTTCCACTCAAATCATCTTTCCACCAAATCCAAATCAGTGAGATAGAGAGTTGAGTGTTGGGGAGACTATCATTTGAAGCACAAGAGCAAGGAGTTCATCATCAACACACCATCTATTACCTTTTGGAGAGTGGTGTCTCCTAGATTGGTTAGGTGTCACTTGGGAGCCTCCGTCAAGATTGTGGAGTTAAACCAAGAAGTTTGTACAGGCAAGGAGATCGCCTACTTCGTGAAGATCTACCCTAGTGAGGCAAGTCCTTCGTGGGCAATGGACATGGTGGGATAGACAAGGTTGCTTCTTCGTGGACCCTTCGTGGGTTGAGCCCTCCGTGGACTCGCGCAACCATTACACTTTGTGGGTTGAAGTCTCCATCAACGTGGATGTACGATAGCACCACCTATCGGAACCACGCCAAAAATCTCCGTGTCTACATTGCGTTTGCTCCCTCCAAACTCCTCCCTTTACCTTCATGTGCATTGTTTTACATTCCGCTGCTATACTCTTAGACTTGCATGTGTAGGTTGTTTACTTGACTAGTGCTAAGTTGCTAAAATTTGCCAAGACTTAAAATTGGGAAAAGGCTAGATTTTTATTTGGTCAAGTAGTCTAATCACCCCCCTCTAGACATACTTTCGATCCTACAAGTGGTATCGGAGCTTTGGTCTCCATTTGCCTTGATTTCCATACCTTTTGTTGATCATAGCCTTGGTTTCACAACCTAGGAGAGTATGGCGTCTAGCGAGGGAAATTATCACCGTAGAGGTCCTTGCTTTGATGGTACAATTTTTGCTAGTTGGAAGCATAAGATGAAAATGCATATTCTTGGACATAACCCCGTCGTTTGGGCTATTGTGTGTATTGGCTTACAAGGTGAATTATTTGATGGGAGAGAACCAAACTGTGAAGCTAGCGCGGAAGAGTTGAAGATGTTGCAATAGAATGCTCAAGCTTGTGATATTCTCTTCAACGGATTGTGCCCCGAAGAATTCAACAAAATCAGTTGTCTTCAGAATGCAAAGGAAATTTGGGATACTTTGATTGATATGCACGAAGGTACCGACTCCGTCAAGGAATCCAAATTGGATGTGCTTTAAAGTCAACTTGACAAGTTCAAAATGAAGGATGGTGAAGGTGTCACTGAAATGTACTCTAGGCTTGCTCTCATCACAAATGGGATTGCCGGCTTAGGAAGTGAAGAGATGACCGATAGATTCATCGTCAAGAAGATCCTAAGAGCCTTGGATGGAAAATATGATACCGTGTGCACATTGATCCAAATGATGCCCAAGTACAAAGATCTCAAGCCTACGGAAGTCATTGGAAGAATTGTTGCTCATGAGATGTCACATAAGGATAAGGAAGAGCTTCACAACAAGTCAAGTGGTGCTTACAAAGCCTCATGTGATGCCCCCACATCATCAAGTGAGAAACAACCTTCAATGAAGAATTGAGCTTATTGGTGAAGAATTTCAACAAGTTCTACAAGAGTAGAGGCAAGGAAAGAAGTTCCAAGTCAACGTCCTACAATGACAAAAGATCTTCAAGTCGTGAACGTAATTGCTACAATTGTGGAAGACCCTGACACTACTCCAATGAGTGTACGGCTTCTTACAAAAGAAGATAAGATTCTCCCAAAAGACGAAGTAGAAGAGAAGAATCACCACCAAGAGAGAGAAGGATTAGAGATGATCGTTATGAACGAAGAACCTCTTGGAGAAGCAAGGATTCGGAAAGGAAGGACAAATAATCAAGGAGCTACACAAAACGAAGACATCAAGCTCATGTTGGTGAATGGGTATCCGGCTCCGACTCCGACAATCACTCCGAAGGAAGTTATCACTCTGACTCCGAATATACTCAAGATGAAGGTGTTGCCGGTCTAGCACTTGTGTCAACCAACTCCTACGACATATTTGAGTCACCAAATGAAGGAATTGGAATATCCTTCATGGCTAACGGCCCAAAGGTATTGCTACCTCTTGAGCACTGCGTTGGTTTTCCCTTGAAGAGGAAAGGGTGGTGCAGTAAAGCAGCGTAAGTATTTCTCTCAGTTTTTGAGAACCAAGGTATCAATCCAGTAGGAGACCACGCGCGACTCACCTCGTACCTACACAAACAAATAAAAACCTCGCAACCAACATGATAAAGGGGTTGTCAATCCCTTCACGGCCACTTGCAAGAGTGAGATCTGATAGAGATAATAATAAGATAAATATTTTTGGTATTTTTATGATATAGATTGAAAGTAAAGATTGCAAATAAAATAGATTGGAAACTTATATGATGGATAATAGACGGGGGCCATAGGTTTCACAAGTGGCTTCTCTCAAGATAGCATAAGTATTATGGTGGGTGAACAAATTACTGTCGAGCAATTGATAAAAAAGCGAATAATTATGAGAATATTTAGGCATGATCAGGTATATAGGCATCATGTCCGTGACAAGTAGACTGACTCCTGCCTGCATCTACTACTATTACTCCACACATCGACCGCTATCCAGCATGCATCTAGAGTATTAAGTTCATAAGAACAGAGTAACGCCTTAAGCAAGATGACATGATGTAGAGGGATAAACTCATGCAATATGATGTAAACCCCATCTTTTTATCCTCGATGTCAACAATACAATATGTGTCGTTTGCCTTTCTATCACTGGGATCGAGCACCGCAAGATTGAACCCAAAGTTAAGCACTTCTTCCATTGCAAGAAATATCAATCTAGTAGGCCAAACCAAACTAATAATTCGAAGAGACTTGCAAATACAAACCAATCATACATAAAAGAATTTAGAGAAGATTCAAATATTGTTCATAGATAAACTTGATCATAAACCCACAATTCATCAGATCTCGACAAACACACCGCAAAAGAAGATTACATGGAATAGATCTCCAAGAGAATCGAGGAGAACTTTGTATTGAGATCCAAAGAGATAGAAGAAGCCATCTAGCTACTAGCTATGGACCCGAAGGTCTGAAGTAAACTACTCACACATCATCGGAGGGGCCATGGAGTTGATGTAGAGGCCTCTGTGATCAATGCCCCCTCTGGCGGAGCTCTGGAAAAGGCCCCATGATGGGATCTCTTGGGTACAGAAGATTGTGGCAGTGGAAATAGGGTTTCATGGTGCTCCTGGATGTTTGAGGGGTATATGAGTATATATAGGAGGAAGAAGTAGGTCGGTGGAGCAACAAGCGGCCCATGAGGGTGGAGGGCGCACCCAGGGGGGTGGGTGTGCCCCCCTACCTCGTGGCCTCCTTGATTGTTTCTTGATGTCCACTCCAAGTCTCCTGGATCACAATTGTTCCAAAAATAATGCTCCCGAAGGTTTCATTCCATTTGGACTCCGTTTGATATTCCTTTTCTGCAAAACACTAAAATAGGCAGAAAAAACAGCAATTTGGGCTAGGCCTCCGGTTAATAGGTTAGTCCCAAAAATAATATAGAAGTGTAAAATAAAGCCCGTTATCATCCAAAACAGATAATATAATAGGAAGGAACAATCAAAAATTATAGATACATTGGGGACGTATCAAGCATCCCCAAGCTTAATTCTTGCTCGTCCTCGAGTAGGTAAATGATAAAAATAGAATTTTTGATGTGGAATGCTTCCTAACATATTTCTCAATGTAATTTTTCTTTATTGTGTCATGAATGTTCAGATCCGAAAGATTCAAGATAAAAGTTTAATATTGACATAGGAATAATAATACTTAAAGCATACTAACTAAGCAATCATGTCTTCTCAAAATAACATGGCCAAAGAAAGTTATCCCTACAAAATCATATAGTCTGGCTATGTTATATCTTCATCACACAAAATATTAAATCATGCACAACCCCGATGACAAGCCAAGAAATTGTTTCATACTTTTGATGTTAACAAACTTTTTCAATCTTCACGCAATATATGAGCATGAGCCATGGATATAGCACTATCGTGGAATAGAATGGTGGTTGTGGAGAAGACAAAAAGGGGAAGATAGTCTCACATCAACTAGGCATATCAACGGGCTATGGAGATGCCCATTAATAGATATCAATGTGAGTGAGTAGGGATTGCCATGCAACGGATGCACTAGAGCTATAAGTGTATGAAAGCTCAACAAAAGAAACTAAGTGGATGTGCATCCAACTTGCTTGCTCACGAAGACCTAGGGCAATTTGGGGAAGCCCGTCATTGGATTATACAAGCCAAGTTCTATAATGTAAAATTCCCACGAGTTTATGAAAGTGACAACATAGGAGACTCTCTATCATGAAGATCATGGAGCTACTTTGAAGCACAAGTGTGGAAAAAGGATAGTAACATTGTCCCTTCTCTCTTTTTCTCTCATATTTTTATTTGGGCCTTCTTTCTTTTTTTCTTTTGGCCTCTTTTCCTTTTTCCCTTTTTTCCATCCAGAGTCTCATCCCGACTTGTGGGGGAATCATAGTCTCCATCATCCTTTCCTCACTGGGACAATGCTCTAATAATGATGATCATCACACTTCTTTTTACTTACAACTCAAGAATTATAACTCAATACTTAGAACAAAATATGACTCTATGTGAATGCCTCCGGTGGTGTACCGGGATATGCAATGAATCAAGAGTGACATGTACGAAAAAATTATGAACGGTGGCTTTGCCACAAATACGATGTCAACTACATGATCATGCAAAGCAATATGACAATGATGAAGTGTGTCATAATAACAGAACGGTGGAAAGTTGCATGGCAATATATCTCGGAATGGCTATGGAAATGCCATAATAGGTAGGTATGGTGGCTGTTTTGAGGAAGGTATATGGTGGGTTTATGGCACCGGCGAAAGTTGCGCGGTACTAGAGAGGCTAGCAATGGTGGAAGGGTGAGGGTGCATATAATCCATGGACTCAACATTAGTCATAAAGAACTCACATACTTATTGCAAAAATCTATTAGTTATCAAAACAAAGTACTACATGCATGCTCCTAGGGGGATAGATTGGTAGGAAAAGACCATTGCTTGTCCCCGACCGCCACTCATAAGGAAGGCAATCAATAAATAAATCATGCTCCGACTTCATCACATAACGGTTCACCATGCGTGCATGCTACGGGAATCACAAACTTCAACACAAGTATTTCTCAAATTCACAACTACTCAACTAACATGACTCTAATATCACCATCTCCATATCTCAAAACAATCATTAAGTATCAAACTTCTCATAGTATTCAATGTACTTATGTGAAAGTTTTTATAATGCCTAAAAGCAAGTTTCCATGTTGTTCTAAAGGACTCTCAAAATAATATAAGTGAAGCATGAGAGATCAATTATTTCTATAAAATAAAACCACCACCGTGCTCTAAAAGATATAAGTGAAGCCCTAGAGCAAAAACTATATAGCTCAAAAGATATAAGTGAAGCACATAGAGTATTCTAGTAAATTCAATTCATGTGTGTCTCTCTCAAAAGGTGTGTACAGCAAGGATGATTGTGGTAAACTAAAAAGCAAAGACTCAAATCATACAAGACTCTCCAAGCAAAATGCATATCATGTGGTGAATAAAAATATAGCTCCAAGTAAAGTTACCGATGAACGAAGACAAAAGAGGGGATGCCTTCCAGGGCATCCCCAATATTAGGCTTTTTGGTGTCCTTGGATTTACCTTGGGGTGCCTTGGGCATCCCCAAGCTTAGGCTCTTGCCACTCCTTGTTCCATAATCCATCAAATCTTTACCCAAAACTTGAAAACTTCACAACACAAAACTTAACAGAAAATCTCGTGAGCTCCATTAGCGAAAGAAAACAAAACACCACTTCAAGGTACTGTAATGAACTCATTCTTTATTTATATTTGTGTTAAACCTACTGTATTCCAACTTCTCTATGGTTTATAAACTCTATTACTAGCCATAGATTCATCAAAGTAAGCAAACAACACACGAAAAACAGAATATGTCAAAAACAGAATAGTCTGTAGTAATCTGTAATTAACGCAAACTTCTGGAACCCCAAAAATTCTAAAATAAATTGATGGACGTGAGGAACTTATATATTAATCATCTGAAAAAATATTAACTAAATATCACTCTCCAATAAAAAATGGCAACAATTCTCGTGAGCGCTAAAGTTTCTTTTTTTTACAGCAAGATCAAAAAGACTTTCCCCAAGTCTTCCCAACGGTTCTACTTGGCACAAACACTAATTAAACACAAAAAACACAACCAAAACAGAGGCTAGATAAATTATTTATTTATTACTAAACAGGAGCTAAAAGCAAGGAATAAAAATAAAATTGGGTTGCCTCCCAACAAGCGCTATCGTTTAACGCCCCTAGCTAGGCATAAAAGCGAAGATAGATCTAGGTATTGCCATCTTTGGTAGGCAATCCATAAGTGGCTCTCATAATAGATTCATATGGTAATTTAATTTTCTTTCTAGGGAAGTATTCCATGCCTTTCCTTAACGGAAATTGTAATTTAATATTCCCTTCCTTCATATCAATAATTGCACCAATCGTTCTAAGGAAAGGTCTACCAAGAATAATAGGACATGAAGGATTGCAATCTATATCAAGAACAATGAAATATACGGGCACATAATTCTTATTTGCAACAATAAGAACATCATTAGTCTTTCCCATAGGTTTCTTAATAGTGGAATCCGCAAGGTGCAAGTTTAAAGAACAATCATCAAATTCACAGAAACCTAGCAAATCACACAAAGTTTTTGGGATCGTGGAAACACTAGCACCCAAATCACACAAAGCATAGCATTCATGATCTTAATTTTAATTGTAGGTTCCCACTCATCATAAAGTTTTCTAGGGATAGAAGCTTCCAACTCAAGTTTTTCTCCATAAGATTGCATCAAAGCATCAACGATATGTTTAGTAAAAGCTTCATTTTGACTATAAGCATGAGGAGAATCTAGCACGGATTGCAACAAGGAAATACAATCTATCAAAGGGCAATTATCATAATTAAATTCCTTGAAATCCAAGATAGTGGGTTCATTGCTATTTAAAGTTTTGACCTCTTCAATCCCACTTTTACAATTTTTGTATCAAGATCTAAAAACTCTGAACTTTTGGGACGCCTTCTAACTAAAGTTGACTCATCTCCAGTCCCATCATTATCAAGATTCATATTGAAAAACGAAGATTTAATAGGGTACACATCAATCACTTTTAGATCTTCATCTTTATTATCATGAAAACTAGAAGAACACGCTTTCACAAAGCAATCTTTCTTAGCATGCATCCTAGCGGTTCTTTCTTTGCACTCATCAATGGAAATTATCATGGCTTTGAGAGACTCATTGATATCATGCTTAGGTGGAATAGATCTAAGTTTCAAAGAATCAACATCAATAGAAATTCTATCCATGTTCCTAGCCAACTCATCAATCTTAAGCATTTTTTCTTCAATCAAAGCATTGAAACTCTTTTGCAAACTAATAAATTATTTAATATATATTAGATTCAAAATCAGAGGGAATCTTATGATAATTTCCATCAGAATTGTTGTAGGAATTACCATAATTATTAGAGGAACTACTAGGAAACGGCCTAGAATTAAAATTACCTCTATACGCATTGTTACCAAAAAAATCCTACCAACGAAATTCACATCCATAGATTCATTATTATTCTCCATCAAAGTAGACAAAGGCATATCATTAGGATCAGTAGGAGCACTCTTATTAGCAAACAAGTTCATAAGTTCATCCATCTTTCCACTCAAAACATTAATCTCTTCAATTGCATGCACCTTTTTACGAGTAGATCTTTTAGTGTGCCATTGAGAATAATTAACCATAATATTATCTAGGAGTTTGGTAGCTTCTCCTAAAGTGATTACCATAAAAGTGCCTCCCGTGGACGAATCTAAAAGATTTCTAGAAGCAAAATTCAATCCAACATAAATTTTTTTGTATAATCATCCATAAATTCAAACCATGTGTAGGGCAATTATATATCATTAATTTCATCCTCTCCCAAGATTGTGCAACATGTTCATCATAAAGTTTCTTAAAATTCATAATATCGTTTCTAAGAGAGATGATCTTAGCGGGAGGAAAATACTTAGAGATAAAAGCATCATTGCACTTATTCCATGAATCAATACTATTTTTAGGCAAAGACGAAAACCAAGCTTTAGCACGATCTCTAAGTGAAAATGGAAATAGTTTAAGTTTAACAATATCATTATCCACATCTTTCTTATTTTGAATATCACACAAATCAACGAAGTTGTTTAGATGGGTAGCGCATCTTCACTAGGAAGGCCAGAAAACGGACCTTTCATGACAAGATTCAGCAAGGCAGTATTAATCTCACAAGATTCGGCATCGGTAAGAGGAGCAATCGGAGTGCTAATAAAATCATTATTTTTGGTATTGACAAAGTCACACAATTTAGTATTATCTTGAACCATCGTGACAAGCAAGCAATCCAACACACAAGGAAACAAACGAGGAAAAAGCGAACGGAAAGAGAGGGCGAAAGGAAAAGAGGGCGAATAAAACGGTGAGGGTGAAGTGGGGAGAGGAAAACGAGAGGAAAATGGCAAATAATGTAATGCGAAGGATAAGAGTTGCGATGGGTACTTGGTATGTCTTGACTTGGCGTAGATCTCCCCCGCAACGGCGCTAGAAATCCTTCTTGCTACCTCTTGAGCACTGTGTTGGTTTTCCCTTGAAGAGGAAAAGGTGATGCAGTAAAGCAGCGTAAGTATTTCCTTCAGTTTTCGAGAACCAAGGTATCAATCCAGTAGGAGACCACGCGCGACTCACCTCGTACCTACACAAACAAATAAAAACCTCGCAACCAACACGATAAAGGGGTTGTCAATACCTTCACGGCCACTTGCAAGTGTGAGATCTGATAGAGATAATAATAATAATAAGATAAATATTTTTGGTATTTTTACGATATAGATTGAAATTAAAGATTGCAAATAAAATAGATTGGAAACTTATATGATGGAGAATAGACCCGGGGGGCACGTGTTTCACTAGTGGCTTCTCTCAAGATAGCATAAGTATTACGGTGGGTGAACAAATTACTGTCGAGCAATTGATAGAAAAGCGAATAATTATGAGAATATCTAGGCATGATCATGTATGTACGCATCACGTCTGTGACAAGTAGACCGACTCCTGCCTGCATCTACGACTATTACTCCACACATCGACCGCTATCCAGCATGCATCTAGAGTATTAAGTTCATAAGAACTGAGTAACGCCTTAAGCAAGATGACATGATGTATAGGGATAAACTCATGCAATATGATGTAAACCCCATCTTTTTATCCTCGATGGCAACAATACAATACGTGTCGTTTCCCTTTCTGTCACTGGGATCGAGCACCGCAAGATTGAACCCAAAGCTAAGCACTTCTCCCATTGCAAGAAAGATCAATCTAGTAGGCCAAACCAAACTAATAATTCGAAGAGACTTGCAAAGACAAACCAATCATACATAAAAGAATTCAAAGAAGATTCAAATATTGTTCATAGATAAACTTGATCATAGACCCACAATTCATCGGATCTCGACAAACACACAGCAAAAGAAGATTACATCGAATAGATCTTCAGGAGAATCGAGGAGAACTTTGTATTGAGATCCAAAGAGAGAGAGAAGAAGCCATCTAGCTACTAGCTATGGACCCGAAGGTCTGAAGTAAACTACTCACACATCATCGGAGGGGCCATGGAGTTGATGTAGAGGCCCTCCATGATCAATGCCCCCTCCGGCGGAGCTCCAGAAAAGGCCCCAAGATGGGATCTCTTGGGTACAGAAGGTTGCGGTGGTGGAAATAGGGTTTCTTGGTGCTCCTGGATGTTTGCGGGGTATATGGATATATATAAGAGGAAGAAGTAGGTCGGTGGAGCAACGAGGGGCCCACGAGGGTGGAGGGCATGCCCCCTGCCTCGCGGCCTCCTCGATTGTTTCTTGACGTCTACTTCAAGTCTCCTTGATCACGTTTATTCCAAAAATAACGCTCCCGAAGGTTTCATTCCGTTTGGACTCCGTTTGATATTCCTTTTCTGCGAAACACTAAAATAGGCAAAAAAAACAGCAATTTGGGTTGGGCCTCCGGTTAATAGATTAGTCCCAAAAATAATATAAAAGTGTAAAATAAAGCCCGTTATCATCCACAACAGATAATATAATAGCATGGCACAATCAAAAATTATAGATACGTTGGAGACGTATCAGGTATCACACCCCGAGTATGTTGATTTCAATAGTGATGAAGATGATTTGCTAGGTGATGATGATTTACTTGTTGACAATTCTAGTGATGAAAACTATGATGAACTTGCTATTAATCATGTGATGATAAGAAGGAGATTGAGCGTGTAACTAAAGAACTAAACACTCTTAAGTTAGCTCATGAAACTACCTTGGAAAATCATCGCGATCTTTTAAAGACTCATGAGAAGTTACGCTTCGAAAAGCTTAACCTTGAGCAAGAGCATGGATTCTTAAAAGTGATTAATGAGTGTCTTCGCAAGAAAAGTTCTTCTTACATTGCCAAGTGTTTACTCTTGTCTACTTACATGCCACAAGTTAAATCTAGCAACAAGAGTAAGAAAGATTCTTCTTCTAGTAGTAACAATAATCATGCTAAACCCAATGTTGTTGCTTCTAGTAGTTCTCTTGATTCCACTAATGATTCTCTTAGCCAAGTTACACTTGAGCAAGAAAATAGCTTATCGAAGGGAATTATAGAGAAAGGTGTTTAAAAGAGCCTTGCCGGAAGTAAGCAATTTCAGGAAGTTGTACGCAAGCAAGGAAGACACCGGAAGAATCAAGGAATTGGTTTTGAATGAAGGTTTAATGCCAATGGATTTGAGTGGGAAGAAGATCAATACCCCAAGACGAAGTTTGTTCCTCAACAAGAGAAGTATGATCCTATGTCTTTCCAAGGAACACAAGATCAAGATGATCTTCCACCACAAGACCATAAGCACAAAGGCAAGGACAAGCTTCAAGAGGAGATTGATGCATTTGAAGTAGCTCCCCAAGCCTTGGTCAAGTGGGTTCCCAAGACTACATCAAGTTCAACTTCATCAAATACGACTACAACTCCAAGGATTCCCATCAAGATGGTGTGGATCCCAAAGAAAAAGAACTAAAGAGTTCTTGAGGGTGACTCCGCCAACACACTTCACTCATATATTTTGGCAAGGACATGTGCAAACAACTTCCATATCTTGCACTAGTTCAAGGAGTCACAAACCCTCTTGTTGATAAGACAAGGGACAAGGTAACCTAATGCTTTCATGGACATCATCTTATGTGAACATCACTCTATGTCTATGGATATCCTTGTTTGTTCCTTGTGGGACTAACCCGTGTAGGTATTCAAAGTGCAACTCACTCTAATGGATTGTTGCAAATGATCTACATCAACATTGAGCATCTACATCTTCAACACCTACATGAAGTCATCATCAAACCCAAGGTTAGTTAATGCCTCTTAGGGGGTATATCACATCTAGGGGGGAGCTTTACTCTAATCAATTGAGCTAAAGCAACTCTAATGGTGTGAGCATAACAATGCTTTATGTAAAAGTGGCAACCCCACTTATGCTTAAACGATGAGTATGACGTACGATCAAATGTTCTCATTTGACTCCTTAGTCAATATACTCATATATAGATGACCTAGTCATCACCAATTGCTTGATAGATGCTAGACTGTTTGTGCATGCTCTGCCACATATTTCATTTGCCATTTTATTGTGTGAGCATGTTGGCTGCATATTTTACTCATTCGAGGACATCCACTTGTTGTTTTGATTGTTTGGTGTTTTTCTCTTTTGCCAAGTGGATGAACTGTTGGAAAACGTAGTAATTTCAAAAAATTTCCTACGCACACGCAAGATCATGGTGATGCATAGCAACGAGATGGGAGAGTGTTGTCCACGTACCCTCGTAGACCAAAAGCGGAAGCGTTAGCACAACGCGGTTGATGTAGTCGTACGTCTTCACGATCCGACCGATCAAGTACCGAACGCACGACACCTCCAAGTACAGCACACTTTCAGCCCGATGACGTCCCTCGAACTTCGATCCAGCCAAGTGTTGAGGGAGAGTTTCGTCAGCACGACGGCGTGGTGACGATGATGATGTTCTACCTACGCAGGGCTTCGCCTAAGCACTGCTATGATATGATCGAGGTGGATTATGATGGAGGGGGGCACCGCACACGGCTAAGAGATCAAGAGATCAATTGTTGTGTCTATGAGGTTCCCCCTGGCCACGTATATAAAGGAGTGGAGGAGGGGGAGAGGGCCGGCCCCTACGGCGCGCCCTGGAGGAGTCCTACTCCCACCAGGAGTAGGATTCCTCCCCTTCCAAGTAGTAGGAGTAGGAGTCAAGGAAAGGGAAGAGGGAAGAGAAGGAAGGAGGGGGCGCAGCCCCTCCCCCTAGTCCAATTCGGACTAGGCATTGGGGGGCGCAACCTCTACTCTCTCTCTTTCCTCTAAATCCCAATAAGGCCCATATACTCCCCGGTGAATTCCCGTAACTCTCTAGTACTCCGAAAAATACCCGAATCACTTGGAACCTTTCCTATGTCCGAATATAGTCGTCCAATATATTGATCTTTACGTATCGACCATTTCGAGACTCATCGTCATGTCCCCGATCTCATCCGGGACTCTGAACTACCTTCGTTACATCAAAACACATAAACTCATAATATAATCGTCATCGAACTCCCTACGGGTTCGAGAACAATGTAGACATGACCGAGACACGTTTTCGGTCAATAACCAATAGCGGAACTTGGATGCTCATATTGGCTCCCACATATTCTACGAAGATCTTTATCAGTCAAACCGCATGACAACATACGTTGTTCCCTTTGTCATCGGTATGTTACTTGCCCGAGATTCGATCGTCGGTATCTCAATACCTAGTTCAGTCTCGTTACCGGCAAGTCTCTTTACTCGTTCCATAATACATCATCCCGCAACTAACTCATTAGTTGCAATGCTTGCAAGGCTTATAGTGATGTGCATTACCGAGTGGGCCCAGAGATACCTCTCCGACAATCGGAGTGACAAATCCTAATCTCGAAATACACCAACCCAACAAGTACCTTCCGAGACACCTGTAGAGCACCTTTACAATCACCCAGTTACGTTGTGACATTTGGTGGCACACAAAGTGTTTCTCCAGTAAACGGGAGTTGCATAATCTCATAGTCATAGGAACATGTATAAGTCATGAAGAAAGCAATAGGAACAAACTAAACGATCAAGTGCTAAGCTAACAGAATGGTTCAAGTCAATCACATCATTCTCCTAATGATGTGATCCCGTTAATCAAATGACAACTCATGTCTATGGTTAGGAAACATAACCATCTTTGATCAACGAGCTAGTCAAGTAGAGGCATACTAGTGACACTCTGTTTGTCTATGTATTCACACATATATTATGTTTCCGGTTAATACAATTCTAGCATGAATAGTAAACATTTATCATGATATAAGGAAATAAAATATAACTCTATTATTGCCTCTAGGGAATATTTCCTTCCTTTCTCCCACTTGCACTAGAGTCAATAATCTAGTTCACATCGCCATGTGATTTAATACCAATAGTTCACATCACCATGTGATTAACACCCATAGTTCACATCGACATGTGACCAACACCCAAAGGGTTTACTAGAGTCAATAATCTAGTTCACATTGCTATGTGATTAACACCCGAAGAGTACTAAGGTGTGATCATGTTTTGCTTGTGAGAGAAGTTTAGTCAACGGGTCTGCCACATTCAGATCTGTAAGTATTTTGCAAATTTCTATTTCAACAATGCTCTGCACGGAGCTACTCTAGCTAATTGCTCCCACTTTCAATATGTATCCAGATTGAGATTTAAAGTCATCTGGGAAAGTGTCAAAATTTGCATCGATGTAACCCTTTACGATGAACCTTTTTTGTCACCTCCATAATCGAGAAACATATCCTTATTCCACTAAGGATAATTTTGACCGTTGTCCAGTGATCTACTCCTAGATCACTATTGTACTCCCTTGCCAAAAACGGTGTAGGGTATACAATAGATCTGGTACACAGCATGGCATATTTTATAGAACCTATGGCCAAGGCATAGGGAATGACTTTCATTCTCTTTCTATCTTCTACCGTGGTCGGGCTTTGAGTCTTACTCAGTTTCACACCTTGTAACACAGGCAAGAACTCTTTTTTTGACTGATCCATTTTGAACTACTTCAAAATCTTGTCAAGGTATGTACTCATTGAAAAACTTATCAAGTGTCTTGATCTATCTCTATAGATCTTGATGCTCAATATGTAAGCAGCTTCACCGAGGTCTTTCTTTGAAAAACTCCTTTCAAACACTCCTTTATGTTTTGCAGAATAATTCTACATTATCTCCGATCAACAATATGTCATTCACATATACTTATCAGAAATGATGTAGTGCTCCCACTCACTTTCTTGTAAATACAGGCTTCACCGTAAGTCTGTATAAAACTATATGCTTTGATTAACTTATCAAAGCATATATTCCAACTCCGAGATGCTTGCACCAGTCCATAGATGGATCGCTGGAGCTTGCATATTTTGTTAGCACCTTTAGGATTGACAAAACTTTCTGGTTGCATCATATACAACTTTTCTTTAATAAATCCATTAAGGAATGTAGTTTTGTTTATCCATTTGCCAGATTTCATAAAATGTGGCAATTTCTAACATGATTCGGACAGACTTAAGAATAGATACGAGTGAGAAGCTCTCATCATAGTCAACACCTTGAACTTGTCAAAAACCTTTTGCGACAATTCTAGCTTTGTAGATAGTAACACCACTATCAGCGTCCGTCTTCCTCTTGAAGATCCATTTGATCTCAATGGCTCGCCGATCTTTGGGCAAGTTAATCAAAGTCCATACTTTGTTCTTATACATGGATCTCATCTCAGATTTCATGGCCTCAAGCCATTTCACAGAATCTGGGCTCATCGTCGCTTCCTCATAGTTCGTAGGTTCGTCATGGTCAAGTAATATGACCTCCAGAACAGGATTACCGTACCACTCTGGTGCGGATCTCACTCTGGTTTACCTACGAGGTTCGGTAGTAACTTGATCTGAAGTTACATGATCATCATCATTAGCTTCCTCACTAATTGGTGTAGTAGTCACAGGAACATATTTCTGTGATGAACTACTTTCCAATAAGGGTGCAGGTATAGTTACCTCATCAAGTTCTACTTTCCTCCCACTCACTTCTTTCGAGAGAAACTCCTTCTCTAGAAAGGATCCATTCTCAGCAATGAATATCTTGCCTTCGGATCTGTGATAGAAGGTGTACCCAACATTTTCTTTTGGGTATCCTATGAAGACACACTTCTCCGATTTGGGTTTGAGCTTATCAGGTTGAAACTTTTTCACATAAGCATTGCAACCTCAAACTTTAAGAAACGACAGCTTAGGTTTCTTGCCAAACCATAGTTCATACGGTGTCGTCTCAATGGATTTAGATGGTGCCTTATTTAACGTGAATGTAGCTATCTCTAATGCATAACCCCAAAACGATAGTGGTAAATTGGTAAGAGACATCATAGATCGCACCATATCTAATAAAGTACGGTTACGACGCTCGGACACACCATTACACTGTGGTGTTCCAGGTGGCGTGAGTAGTGAAACTATTTCACATTGTTTTAACTGAAGGCCAAACTCATAACTCAAATATTTTACTTCTGCGATCATATCATAGAAACTTTTATTTTTGTTACGATGATTCTCCACTTCACTTTGAAATTCTTTGAACTTTTCAAATGTTTCAGACTTGTGTTTCATCAAGTACATATACTTATATCTGCTCAAATCATCTGTGAAGATCAGAAAATAATGATACCTGCCGCGAGCCTCAATATTCATCGGACCACATACATCAGTATGTATGATTTCCAACAAATCTGTTGCTCGCTCCATTGTTCTGGAGAACGGAGTCTTAGTCATCTTGCCCATGAGGCATGGCTCGCAAGAATCAACTGATTCATAATCAAGTGATTCAGAAAGCCCATCAGCATGGATTTTCTTCATGCTCTTTACATCAATATGACCTAAACGGCAGTGCCACAAATAAGTTGCACTATCATTATTAACTTTGCATCTTTTGGCTTCAATATTATGAAAATGTGTATCACCATGATCGAGATCCAACAAACCATTTTCATTGGGTGTATGACCATAGAAGGTTTTATTCATGTAAACAGAACAACAATTATTCTCTAACTTACATGAATAACCGTATTGCAATAAACATGATCCAATCATATTCATGCTCAATGCAAACACTAAATAACATTTATTTTAGGTTTAACACTAATCCTGAAAGTATAGGGAGTGTGTGATGATGATCATATCAATCTTGGAACCATTTCCAATACACATCGTCACTTCACCCTTAACTAGTCTCTGTTCATTCTGCAACTCCCGTTTCGAGTTACTATTCTTAGCAACTGAACTAGTATCAAATACTGAGGGGTTTCTATAAACACTAGTAAAGTACACATCAATAACATGTATATCAAGTATACCTATGTTCACTTTGCCATCCTTCTTATCCGCCAATTACTTGGGGTAGTTCCACTTCCAGTGACCAGTCCCTTTGCAGTAGAAGCACTCAGTTTCATGCTTAGGTCCAGACTTGGATTTTTTCACTTGAGCAGCAACTTTCTTGCCGTTCTTCTTGAAGTTCCCCTTTCTTCCCTTTGTCCCTTTACTTGAAACTAGTGGTTTTGTTTACCATCAACACTTGATGCTTTTCTTGATTTCTACCTTCATCGATTTCAGCATCACAAAGAGCTTGGGAATCGTTTCCGTTATCCCTTGCATATTATAGTTCATCACGAAGTTCTACTAACTTGGTGATGGTGACTAGAGAATTCTGTCAATCACTATTTTATCTGGTAGATTAACTCCCACTTGATTCAAGCGATTGTAGTACCCAGACAATCTGAGCACATGCTCACTGCTTGAGCTATTCACCTACATCTTTTAGCTATAGAACTTGTTGGAGACTTCATATCTCTCAACTCGGGTATTTGCTTGAAATATTAACTTCAACTCCTGTAACATCTCATATGGTCCATGATGTTCAAAACGTCTTTGAAGTCCCGATTCTAAGTCGTTTAAGCATGGTGCACTAAACTATCAAGTAGTCATCATATTGAGCTAGCCAAACGTTCATAACATCTGCATCTGCTCCTGCAATAGGTTTGTCACCTAGCGGTGCATCAAGGACATGATTCTTTTGTGCAGCAATGAGGATAAACCTCAGATCACGGATCCAATCCGCATCATTGCTACTAACATCTTTCAACTTAGTTTTCTCTAGGAACATATCAAAAATAAAATAGGGGAGCTAAACGCGAGCTATTGATCTACAACATAGACATGCTAATACTACCAGGACTAAGTTCATGATAAATTTAAGTTCAATTAATCATATTACTTAAGAACTCCCACTTAGATAGACATCCCTCTAATCCTCTAAGTGATCACGTGATCCATATCAACTAAACCATGTCCGCTCATCACGTGAGATGGAGTAGTTTCAATGGTGAACATCACTATGTTGATCATATCTACTATATGATTCACGCTCGACCTTTCGGTCTCAGTGTTCCGAGGCCATATCTGTTATATGCTAGGCTCGTCAAGTTTAACCTGAGTATTCCGCGTGTGCAACTGTTTTGCACCCGTTGTATTTGAACATAGAGCCTATCACACCCGATCATCACGTGGTGTCTCAGCACGAAGAACTTTCGCAATGGTGCATACTCAGGGAGAACACTTGTACCTTGATAATTAGTGAGAGATCATCTTATAAAGCTACAGTCGAACTAAGCAAAATAAGATGTATAAAAGATAAACATCACATGCAATCAAAATAAGTGATATGATATGGCCATCATCATCTTGTGCTTGTGATCTCCATCTTCAAAGCACCGTCATGATCACCATCATCACTGGCGCGACACCTTGATCTCCACCGTAGCATCATTGTCGTCTCGTCAATCTTATGCTTCTATGACTATCGCAACCGCTTAGTGATAAAGTAAAGCATTACAAGGTGATTGCATTGCATACAATAAAGCGACAACCATATGGCTCCTGCCAATTGTCGATAACTCGGTTACAAAACATGATCATGTCATACAATAAAATTTAGCATCATGTCTTGACCATATCACATCACAACATGCCCTGCAAAAACAAGTTAGAAGTCCTCTACTTTGTTATTGCATATTTTACGTGGCTGCTACGGGCTTAGAAAGAACCGTTCTTACCTACGCATCAAAACCACAACGATAGTTTGTCAAGTTGGTGATGTTTTAACTTCGCAAGGACCAGGTGAAGCCACACTCGGTTCAACTAAAGTTGGAGAAACTGACACACGCCAGCCACCTGTGTGCAAAGCACGTCGGTAGAACCAGTCTCGCGTAAGCATACGTGTAATGTCGGTCTGACCCGCTTCATCCAACAATACCGCCGAAGCAAAGTATGACATGCTGGTAAGCAGTATGACTTATATTGCCCACAACTCACTTGTGTTCTACTCGTGCATATGACATCTACGCATAAAAACAGGCTCGGATGCCACTATTGGGAAACGTAGTAATTTCAAAAAAAATCCTACGCACACGCAAGATCATGGTTATGCATAGCAACGAGAGGGGAGAGTGTTGTCCATGTACCCTCATAGACCGGAAGTGGAAGCGTTAGCACAACGCGGTTCATGTAGTCGTACGTCTTCACGATCCGACCGATCAAGTACCGAATGCACGGCACCTCCGAGTTCAGCACACGTTCAGCCCGATGACGTCCCTCGAACTCCGATCCAGCCGAGTGTTGAGGGAGAGTTTCATCAGCACGATGGCGTGGTGATGATCATGATGTTCTATTGACGCAGGGCTTCGCCTAAGCACCGCTACGATATGATCGGGGTGGATTATGGTGGAGGGGGGCACCGCACACGGCTAGGAGATCAAGAGATCAATTGTTGTGTCTATGGGGTGCCCCTGGCCACATATATAAAGGAGTGGAGTAGGGGGAGAGGGCCGGCCCCTATGGCGCAGCCTGGAGGAGTCCTACTCCCACCGGGAGTAGGATTCCTCCCCTTCCAAGTAGTAGGAGTAGGAGTCAAGGAAAGGGAAGAGGGAAGAGAAGGAAGGAGGGGGCGCAGCCCCTCCCCCTAGTCCAATTCTGACTAGGCATTGGGGGGCATGCAGCCTCTCCTCTCTCTCTCTTTCCTCTAAACCCCAATAACGCCCATATACTCCCCGGCGAATTCCCATAACTCTCCGGTACTCCAAAAATACCCGAATCACTCAGAACTTTTCCGATGTCCGAATGTAGTCGTCCAATATATCGATCTTTACGTATCGACCATTTCGAGACTCCTCGTCATGTCCCCGATCTCATCCGAGACTCCGAACTACCTTCGGTACATCAAATCACATAAACTCATAATATAACCGTCATCAAACTTTAAGCGTGCGGACCCTACGGGTTCGAGAACAATGTAGACATGACCGAGACACGTTTCCGGTCAATAACCAATAGCGGAACCTGGATGCTCGTATTGGCTCCCACATATTCTACGAAGATCTTTATCGGTCAAACCGCATAACAACATATGTTGTTCCCTTTGTCATCGGTATGTTACTTGCCCGAGATTCGATCGTCGGTATCTCAATACCTAGTTCAATCTCCTTACCGGCATGTCTCTTTACTCGTTCCGTAATACATCATCCTGCATCTAACTCATTAGTTGCAATGCTTGCAAGGCTTATAGTGATGTGCATTACCGAGTGGGCCCAGAGATACCTCTCCGACAATCAGAGTGACAAATCCTAATCTCGAAATACACCAACCCAACAAGTACCTTCGGAGACACCTGTAGAGCACCTTTATAATCAGCCAATTACGTTGTGACATTTTGTGGCACACAAATTGTTCCTCCGGTAAACGGGAGTTGCATAATCTCATAGTCATAGGAACATGTATAAGTCATGAAGAAAGCAATAGCAACAAACTAAACGATAAAGTGCTAAGCTAATAGAATGGGTCAAGTCAATCACATCATTCTCCTAATGATGTGATCACGTTAATCAAATGACAACTTATGTCTATGGTTAGGAAACATAACCATCTTTGATCAACGAGCTAGTCAAGTAGAGGCATACTAGTGACACTCTGTTTGTCTATGTATTCACACATGTATTATGTTTCTGGTTAATACAATTCTAGCATGAATAATAAACATTTATCATGATATAAGGAAATAAATAATAACTTTATTATTGCCTCTAGGGCATATTTCCTTCATGAACAAGAATGCCTAAGAACTTCGTCTAGCTATCTATACTTTTCTCGTCTCAAACTCTATTCATGCTACATCACAAATTTGATCAAGTCAGATTCGAACCACTTTGTGTGAGGAGCACTAGGAGTCCCCGATTCGTCATAGACTTAAACTTCCAAAACCTCTTTGTGCATTTCGGTATGACCAAGTCATCCACTTTGGTCACAGCGAGTTCACTAAGTTGATCTAGGTTTTCCATCTCGGTGCAACCGATTTGAACTTTTTGGTCACACCGAGTTGCAGTAACTGCTCGCGATTCTGGATCTCGGTGCCACTGAGTTGTTCCACTTGGTCACACCGACAGGGTCAGGATATATATACCGACGGGTTGAATTTTGGAAAATTATCCAAAACCGTTCACCCCGCGCATGTCCTGCTCTGCCTCCTCGGGTCTCCGGATCGTCTCCTCGCCGCCAGCGACCTCCCGCCGCTGGTCTCCGTCCCCGTCAACAGAATTCTGCTCCGCCGTTGTCGCTGTAGCAAACTCCCACCGAACTAGGGTATGAGTTTGACTCTTTATGCTATTTCCCAACTACGATTCATAGCACATTACTTTGCCATGATCATGACCACGTATGAAAACAATCCATCCACTGAAAACTTCCTTTAGATTAGATTGGATTTGAAAATTTAGGGTTAGGTCTCCACCGGACTCATCTCGGACCGACCGAATTGTAGAAATCGGTCTCACCGGTTTGGCTTAGGCCATAGCACATGCATTTTCGTTTTGACCAAAAATTGCAAATCGGTGTGACCGAGTTCGATTCTCTGTGAAACCCTAGCAGTCTTGGTGCCACCGAACTATGACTCGGTCTGACCGAGTTCACTAGTTTAGGTTCCAAAAGCTGCTTCGGTATCACCGAGTTTATCAAATCGATAGCACCGAAATGCTTTCTGTGGAGAACTAAAACTAAGTTTTTAAGTCATATATTTTACAAAAATTCTGCACTTTGTGATGCTCGTCCACTCTACCTCATTTACATCTATTCACAGGGTTTGTTGTCAGTGATTGCCAAGATGTCTGACCAGAGGGACAGTCAGAACAAATTTGAGGAACATGTGCAATTGAGTGAGGGTTCAGATCCATCAAGCACCTCAGATGATGGCAGCAGGAGCACTCCTAGTAACTTGCCAAAGGCAACCACCAGGACAAGGAAGAAGAAAACCTTAGACTCTGAGGATGAAGACTATGTGGCTGTTGAGGATGAGGCCACCTCAAAGAGGAAAGTGTTGAAGAAGGAGTATGGCTCAGCTGCTACAACAAAGCCAGGGATGCACAATAAGGCACCTGCCAAGAGAATGCCAATATCCAAGCCTAGGAAAGCAGCCTTGGAAGAAACTATGGAGTTCACTCTTGAACCCAAAGAGGCTGGAGAAGGCAAGAAGATAAAGGAGAGGCTCAAGAAGACCACAGCCAGAGTTCTAGGGAGATCATCCATGTTCAAGGATCCCGCAGAGGAAGAGGAAGAGGATGCTCCAGCACCCAAAGCTCAAAAGCTCATGGGAGATGCAATTAAGTCAGGGGCTGCAACATCAAAGCCCAAGTCTGCTCCCAAAGCTCAAGCTCAGAAGTCAAAGCCCAAGAGAAACACTAGAAGTATTCCTGCAGAAGAGAAGAATAAGGCCCCACTGCCTCAAGTTGAAGAAGAGGATGATGAGTCTCTTGTTTTGAGGAAATTGAAACCCAAGATCCCAGACCAGAATGATACTCATCCAGTGGCTGAACACATGCACATCAGAAAAGATGCTGGACTGAGATTGTGGAGACAGTCTGATCCTTATGCAGTTGACTACAAGTTCCACACAAAAGAACAACAAGATTGCTATGAAACTATTTTGCTTGACAAGAAGCCCATTGTCTGTGACATGAGATGGGTTGATTGGGAATTCATCAAGGATAATGAAGATCACTTACCAGGAGTGTATGACAGCTTCAAAGCATGTGGAGTAGATGAGTTTGTTGGACAAAAGCTCACAAAATGGAATGATGAGATGATCATGCAGTTTTACTCCACTGCTCACTTTTACCCAGATGGGAAGATCATATGGATGTCTGAAGGTACTAGGTACCAATCTACTGTTGAAGAATGGGCCAAGCTGATCAATGACCCAGAGGAACATGAGGATGACTTGGATGTGTATGCCAAGAAGAAGAAAGACCACAACTCCATGGCAAACATGTACAAAGAGATCCCTGATAAAGCTTTGGAGACTCACAAGCTTGGATCTGTACATTACTTCTTGTCTGGTCTGCCTACCATCAACTGGATCCTAAGGCACACATTGCTACCCAAGTCAGGAGATAACAAGATGATCAGAGGACATTCCATCAACATGCTGCAAATCTTTGATGTCCCTCAGAAGTTCAAGGTCATGAGTCTGATTGTAGAGACAATCAAGAGGACTGTTGCTGACCAAAAGAGAAGTTGTGGGTATGCTCCACATATTCAGGAGCTCATCAATTCTAAGATGGGCACAGGGACATACTTGTTGGACAAGGAGCATCTACCCCTTTATCATGAATTTGAAGACAACACAGTTGTGATGAATGAGGAGGAACCATCTTCAGTACAAGCACAAGAGAAGAGAGCCAAAGCTAAGGCAAAGAAAGATGCAAGGATGCCAAGTGCAGAAGAAGCATCTCAGGTATTCCTCAAGTCAAAACAAGATCAATTAGGCTATCTGATTCAAGCTACACTGAGGATTGAGAAGGGCTTGGCCACCGTGACTCGGAATCAGGAGAGCCTGGAGAGGATTGTTGAGACAAAATTATATGATCTTTACCTCAAGGTAACTGAGATACAGACTGCAGTTGAGCAGCTCTAGGAGGAAGCAGAAGTGAGGAGCGGGAAGGCAACTACTGATGCTTTTCAGCATGTGCCACGAGGTCAGAGGTCTGCTATAGTGCCAGTACCAGTCTCTAGAACTACCCTGTCACCACCAGTAGTTATAGCCTCAGTACCACCTCCACCAGCCACTCCACCAGCTCCAACTACATCGAGATATGCCTTCGTCCTTGGACTTCTCTCTACACCGCCTCCCGAAGATCAAGCCTGAGAGACGCACAGCACTATGCATTTTCAAACTTTTTGGTAACTTGTTGCCAAAGGGGGAGAAATATGTATAGATTATAGGCTTCGAGAGAGAGTGTGTTGCTTTTTATCTCTCTTGTTTTTGGTTGAACCTTTTTATGTGCTTGGTTGATACACTATGTCTTTGTCTGTGTGAGATACTTGTTTGATCATGTGTTTAATCATATGCTACCTTAATGCTTTCTTGGATGATATTATATCTTATATTCTTATTTGATCATTCACTTTGCTTGGTGATGAGTGCATGCTTTTAAGTTATATCATTTTGAGCGCTCCACCAAGATGTATGTGACATGGAAGAGTAACTCATGATCCTAATCGATTGTGCATTTGCATTCAAAAGCAAATTTTAAATAATGCACAAATTTAGGGGGAGATCTTGCTTATCACATACTTCTCAAAGCGATGATGTATTTCAATCTTATAATCATTTGTCGAAGCTTTGATCTATATGTTGTCATCAATTACCAAAAGGGGGGAGATTGAAAGTGCAACTATCCGTGGGTGGTTTTGGTAATTCCTAACAACATATAGCTCATTGAGCTAATACTATTTCAATATAAATATTTCAGGAAAGCTCAATGATTGGCATGGCATGGATTAGAAATGTGGACCCCTCAAAATGCTAAGGACAAAAGATTGGCTCAAGCTCTAAAGCTCAAGACTCTACATTTTACCTTTTAGTGATCCAAGATCACATTGAGTCCATAGGAAAAGCCAATACTATTAAAAGGGGATGAGGTGTTGCTTAATGGGTTACTTGCTCAAAATGCTTAGTGATATGCTCCAAAACCCTCAACCACTTTCTCATATCCACATTTGTCCCAAACCAAAAGTCAAACTTGGCCCCACCGAAACTTTCCATCCGGCGCCAACAAGTTCAGTTGACATAGCCACTGCCACAAAACCCTAGTATTTTCGGTCTCGCCGATAGGGATCTCGGTCTCACCAAGATGGGATTATAAACTCTTTGTTTCCCTTCGTAACATTTT
Organism: Triticum aestivum; assembly: GCF_018294505.1. Lineage (NCBI taxonomy): Eukaryota > Viridiplantae > Streptophyta > Magnoliopsida > Poales > Poaceae > Triticum > Triticum aestivum. The sequence goes on along the minus strand of NC_057806.1, from coordinate 91,743,318 downwards.
GGTCTAACCGAGATGAGCGATCGGTCCCACCGATTTCGCAATGCAAACTCCCTGTTCCCCCTTCGTAACGTTTCGGTCCAACCGAGACGAGCGAATCGGTCCCACCGAGTTTTCCTCACCAACTCTCTGGTTAGCTTATTACCAAATCGGTCCCACCGATTTTGTGTAATCGGCCTCATCGAGATTACGTCGTGCCCTAACCCTAATGAAATCGGTCCCACCGAGTTGACGTGTCGGTCCCACCGAAAATCCTAACGTTCGCATTTTGAACTAAATCGGTCCAACCGAGTTTCATTATTCGGTCCCACCGAGTTTGGTGATTTGTGTGTAACCGTTAGATTTTTTGTGGAGGCTATATATACCCCTCCACCCACTCTTCATCAATGGAGAGAGCCATCAGAACATGCCTACACTTCCAACATACATTTTCTAAGAGAGAACCACCTACACTTGTGTTAAGATCAAGATATTCCACTCCAACCACATAAATCTTGATCTCTAGCCATCTCCAAGTTGCCTTCCACTCAAATCATCTTTCCACCAAATCCAAATCAGTGAGAGAGAGACTTGAGTGTTGGGGAGACTATCATTTGAAGCACAAGAGCAAGGAGTTCATAATCAACACACCATCTATTACCTTTTGGAGAGTGGTGTCTCCTAGATTGGTTAGGTGTCACTTGGGAGCCTCCGTCAAGATTGTGGAGTTGAACCAAGAAGTTTGTATGGGCAAGGAGATCGCCTACTTCAAGAAGATCTACCCTGGGGAGGCAAGTCCTTTGTGGGCGATGGCCATGGTGGGATAGACAAGGTTGCTTCTTCGTGGACCCTTTGTGGGTGGAGCCCTGCATGGACTCACGCAACCATTACCCTTCGTGGGTTGAAGTCTCCATCAACGTGGATGTACGATAGCACCACCTATCGGAACCACGCCAAAAATCTCCGTGTCTACATTGCGTTTGCTCCCTCCAAACTCCTCCATTTACCTTCATGTGCATTGTTTTACATTCCACTGCTATACTCTTAGACTTGCATGTGTAGGTTGTTTACTTGACTAGTGCTACGTTGCTAAAGTCTGCCAAGACCTAAAATTGGGAAAAGGCTAGAATTTTATTTGGTCAAGTAGTCTAATCACCCCCCTCTAGACATACTTTTGATCCTACAATACGGCCAACTGTGGTCCTACTGAGAAATCTACCATATACAGATCATCTTTTTGATACCCTTCAAAGACTAGAGATTTGTCAGATTCCATAAGCACAAGGCAACGGTATTTTCCAAATATCACAATCATGTTCAGATCACAGAGCATTGAGATAGACATTAAGTTGAAACCAAGGGATTCAACAAGCATCACTTTATCCATGTGCTGATCCCTTGAGATTGCAACTCTACCTAGACCCAATACCTTGCTTTTACCAGTGTCAACAAATGTGATGTGACTCTTGTCAGATGGACGTAGGGTTGAATCCATGAGAAGACTTCGATCACCAGTCATATGGTTAGTGCATCCACTGTCCATAATCCATTCTAAAGCCTTTGGTGTCATACCCTATAGCGCAGTTTGGGGGATAGGCTTCACCAAGAGTATTGTGAAGCATAAACATTTCATGAACAAGCGGATTATGAAAGTTCAGATCATGGTTAGGGTAAATAGGATATTTGTCAAGGAATCCTGGGACGAAATATATAGTAAGACCATTTTGGCATTTTATCTTGCTCCCACAAGATGTTTTAGGTCCCCAGCATAAGCATCATAAGCTTTTGATTTTTGGATGGAGACCATTCCCTGCAAAAGAGAGTTAATTCTTCTTAACCACCCACATCTTAAGGGGTGGCATAGAAGCGATGAGTCTAAGTGCATCATCTGTGAATTTAGGATTTGGAGCCCTAGAAAATAGCCTTGCAGGAGGTGAATAATACTCATAAGAATAAGCAGAATAGTTCTTGGTCTTATGAACATAGCAGTTTGATGAAGCATGCTCATATTCATATGTCTGAGTATGGTTTCCCTGCAAAACGTTGGCGTTAGGGTGACTCTGATGAGTCCCCTTTCTGTAAGAAGCCTTTGGACCATATGAAGCCTGTGATCTGGAGTTTGTCTTCTTCCCGGGTGGGGTCATGATGAAATTCACAGGAAGCTTCTCAAGACAACTTTTGGGCACCCAGATCTTCTTCAAAGGTGGTCCATTCCTGCAGTTAGTACCAATATACCTGGCAAACACTTCACCATTCTGATTCTTAAACAGTTTATAGTTTGCATCAAAGGATTCATCAATGATAATCGGGTTAGAACAAGTGAAGCCACATAAGGTAGATGGATCCACTGAAGGTCCCTTTGCAGCAACCCATGTGGTTTTGGGGTACTGCTCAGGCTTCCAGTAAGAACCATCAACGTTCATTTTCCTCTCGAACCCAACACCCTCTTTCCTAGGGTTTCGGTTCAGAATCTGTTTCTTGAGGACATCACAAAGAGTCTGATACCCTTTGAGGCTTTTGTACATCCCTGTTCAAGCAATGTCTTCAACCTAGCATTCTCATCAGCAATAGTAGTGGTATCCTCAAAAGAGGGGTTAGTTTCCACATAAGTAGTTGAAGACATAGCAACAGTAGCAGCAGTAGAACATTCAGCAACAGAGGCAACATTATCACGCTCAAGACATTTTAAACATGGTGGCTCAAAGTCTTCCTGAACGGTACTGATCTGTTTAGCGCGAAGTGACTCATTCTACTTTCGAAGATCTTCATGAGACACTCTCAGGTTCTCAAGTTCTTGCTTCCTTTGAAGATAATCATAGTAAAGCTTCTCATGAGTAGCTGAGAGTGTTTCATGAAGAATTTCAAGTTTTTCATATTTAACATGAAGATTTTTAATGTCCTCAATTAAGGACTAAGTTCGAGTCATTTCCGCGTCCAACAGGTCATCGCTTTTGTCTAGAAACTTTTGAATGTGCTCCATAGCATTTTGTTGTTTTGTTGCAATTTTAGCAAGTGGTTTGTAGCTAGGTTTAGATTCACATTCAGAGTCATCTTCACTGGATGTTTGAAAGTAAGCATCGCGTGAGTTTACCTTGGCACCACGTGCCATGAAGCAGTAGGTAGGAGCAGAGTCATCCTCATCATCTGCATCAGCGTTGGCGACGATGTCATTGTCTTCGGTGTTGAAGATGGACTTAGCGACATAGGCTGAAGCTAGAGCCAGGCTTGCCACGCCTAAATCGGACTCCTCCTCTTACTCCACCTCCGCCTCCTCAGAAGCAGACTCCTCCTCTGAATCCATTTCCTTGCCAACAAACGCACGAGCCTTGCCTGATGAGCTATACTTGTAATATGAAGGATTTGAAGAAGACTTTGGGGATTTCTTCTTCTTCTTGTCATCAGAATCATATTCTTTGCTCTTCTTCTTCTTGTTGTTCTCATTGTCCCATTGAGGACACTCAGAGATGTAGTGAACAGATTTCTTGCATTTGTGGGATGTTCTCTTCTTGTAGTCATGAGAGGAAGCTTCATCATTTCTTGAGCTAGATCTTGAAGACTTTCTAAAGCCTTTCTTCTTGGAGAACTTCTAGAACTTCTTCACGAGCATAGCTAGTTCCCTTCCAATGTCTTCAGGATCCCCAGAACCGCAGTCAGATTCTTCTTCAGATGAGGACACAACCTTTGCCTTCAAAGCCCGGGTTCGGCCATAGTTGGGGCCATAGATGTCTCTCTTCTCAGATAACTGGAACCCATGTGTGTTGAGTCTCTCAAGTATGTCAGCAGATCGAGAGTCTTGAAATCAGGACGTTCTTGAATCATTAGGGTCAGGGTGTAGAATGAGCTGTCAAGTGATCCCAGAAGCTTCTTAACGATTTCGTGCTTGGTGATCTCAGTGGCGCCAAGCGCGCGAAGCTCATTTGTGATATCAGTGAGTCGATCAAACGTGAGCTTGACATTCTCATTTTCGTTTCTCTTGAAGCGGTTGAAGAGGTTGCGAAGAACATCAATCCTTGAGTCTCTCGGGGTTGAGATGCCTTCGTTGACCTTGGAGAGCCCGTCCTAGACTAGCTTTGCAGTTTCCACAGCACTCACACGACCATACTGTCCTTTGGTCAGATGACCACAGATGATGTTCTTGGCGGTCGAGTCTAGTTGAATGAACCTCTTGACATCAGCAGTGGTGACACCTTCACCGACCTTGGAAACGCCGTTCTTGACGACATACCAGAGGTCGGCGTCAATGGCTTCAAGATGCATATGCATCTTATTCTTCTAGTAGGGGTAATCAGTGCCACCGAAGACAGGGCATGCAGCGGAGACCTTGATTATCCCCGCAGTCGACATAGCTAAAACTCCAGGTGGTTAAACCGAATCACACAGAACAAGGGAGCACCTTGCTCTGATACCAATTGAAAGTGCTAGTTATCGACTAGAGGGGGTGAATAGGCGATTTTTATGGAAGTCTTCAAAAACATGAGGTCTTTGAATAACAACAACAGAAATGGACCTATTGATATGCAGCGGAAGGTAAACTACACTAGACAAGCCATAGTCAAGATTGAAATGAAATGAAAGCATGATCAGCTACTAGGTAGTGAGGATCAAGATGGAAGACAATATGAAGCCAGACAGTAAACCGTCTTCACTCACTGAAGTCAATCAGATCATACATGCAAACAATGACTTCATGAAGACAAACTGTAAAGTAAAGGAAAGTGAAGGATATAACCAGTTGCTTGGTGAAGACAAGGATTTTTTAGACCAGTTCCAGTTGCTGTGACAACTGTACGTCTGGTTAGGGAGGCTGAGATTTAACTTAGAAGACTGCGTCTTCACCTTATTCCCCTTAAGCTAAGGACACCCAGTCCTCGCCCAATCACTCTGGTAAGTCTTCAAGGTAGACTTCCAAACCTTCACAGACTTTGTTCACCAGCAATCCACAATGACTCTTGGATGCTCAGAACGCGACGCCTAACTGGCTGGAGGATTCACAGTCCCCAAGTGTAACAAGTCTTCAGGTCATGCAGACAGAAAGACTTCAGTGATGCCTAACACTCTTTGGCTCTAGGTGTTTAGGGCTTTGTCCTCGCAAGGATCTCTCTCTCTCAAATGCTTTGGAGGTGGGTTGCTCTCAAACGACAAAAGTTGTGCACTAACTCTGAGCAGCCACCAATTTATGGTGTGGGGGGTGCGCTATTTATAGCCAGGTGGCAACCCGACCTGATTTGTCCAAAATGACCCTGGGTCACTAAGGAACTGACACGTGTCCAACGGTCAGATTTCAAACACACGCGGCAGCTTGACTTGGGATACAAGTAAAGCTGACTCATCCAACTCTGGATAAGATTTTCTCTCATTGTCTTGGCTCAAAGACATAGGATTTGGTTGAGCATCACATCAGTCACTCTGACTTTGTTCACTTGGACTCCACTTAACAGTACGGTGGTTCCTATGACTCAACAAAGAAGAAAAGGAAGCCCGGATGTCTGGTGGGCAAAGATCTCGGTCTTGATGCCCATAAAGGTGCGGGAAGGTGGGGAAGGAAGGTGTGTGGCATGGAGGAAGATTCCTACATCGAGGGGAGGAAGGAAAGGGGGCTTCGGGCATGGGGACCGCGTAGCCATGGCGTGTAATGGCGATCTGGAACGCCCAGTCATGAGGTTAAGGATGACCTCATGAGGTAGGCTAGGCCTCCCATGGGCTATTTGCGTTTTTTTAAACATCAATGGAAAGAAACAAAAAGAAAATGAACTTTGTAGGATACAAAAATTTATATCAAAAATCTTGAAATAAAACATAGAAAAATATGAACTATTTTTCATAGGAAAATTAAATACTCTTTTTTTTAAAATTCCAAAAAGAATAGGAATTTGATTTTAAAATGTTTTCCAAATATTTTTCTGTTTCTAATTTTTCTCAAATGTTTTTCCAAATTTGTCTCTGGTTTTCAAGGGTCATGTTCTTTCACTCATATATTTTGTAATTATGAGAGAACATGGAAAAGTATTAACTCAGAGAAGAAAAGTGATTCAAATTAAACTTCTAAAGAACTTCAAATGGGAATCCAAATTCAAATGGCACTCGATGCAAGATGACATGTAAGTATGCATAGCTGTATCATAACATACAAAAATGCAATTTTTGGGATATTACACTTAATAACCTCTCAACCATTGGATATCAGAAGATTTGCCAACTTAACTATTCCTTTTGTCAAATCATCTAGTGGTTTGCAGATTAGGGTCTCTGGATGGCTGAATGTATCAAGTTGGAAATGTTGTGGCTCAAACTCCAACCGGTCTCTTTCTTGACTAAGAAAATCAGCAGGATAGATTTCCTCCACTAGGTTGCATATCTTTGACTTGTTGTAGGTTTCATGTCTAGGATCCAAGGATGAACAAAGATTTAGAAGCTCAGTTACTCTAGAACTGAATCAATCTTTCGACTCTACCAGTTAATGATGTATTGCAACGTTTAAATACATCTACTTTGTAATGATGGATATATGTGGTGTTATCATGCTTATTTCAAGACTTTATGACATCAACATTCATAAATTAATGAATAAGTCTATAAGTAATTAAGTGACTAAATCACTCTTAACAATCTCAGGGAGGTAGGAAAAGAGACATTCTATTGAACCATATCCAGGACGTCAATCTTGTGTTTCCATCTATATTATCTTAGTTTAGCAAGCAACACATTTGTGTTAGGAATACGATCTAATAACATTTGCAACATCTTAGGTTTTATGTTCGAGTGTGACACACAAGACATTCCTGATATTTATAATTTTTTTCCATAAGGTGTAGAATGAAGAAAAAAATCTAATGTGATTAAGATCTAATTAAGTGCATCTCCAACATCTCCTTTTGAATTCCTTGTGGTTGAACGAACATTTGCTACACTTCTTAGCACCAAAATAATTGCAATAAACGGAAGTCTTTGATTGACTTGTAGTGGTAACTCCATCTTGTGTCTTCGTCCCTTTGTAAACATCCTAATTGATTTGCCCCTCTTCTCGTGACAACCTCTACCAGTTAAATTACTCTTGCATTTTTAGTGGCTTTATATTCTAGTAGATCATCATTGCATTTGGGAGATGCACTAACATTATTTATAATAAAATTTGCATGTTGGAAAAAAATTGTGCACTTCATGTGCATTATTTGCAGTAACAACAAAAGCTTTTTGCAACTGATGAGTTAGACAATGAATATAATATGCATAACGAAACTTCTGGAGAATTAGAGACTTTAGCCCATTCCACTAGCCTCTCATATTGCTTTCTCCATCATAGCCTTGCCCTCTGGTATCTCTCACATTCAACCCATTATTGACTAGGACACCAATGGGTTAAATGAGCAAGATATCTGAGGGCAAGGCTATGTTGGGGCAAACAATACGAAATGTGACTGGACTGAGCTAAACCTCTAAATCTCCAAGAGTGACCTTATATATTCACTACCTGGCTCATCAATTGCAGTAAGCTCTGGTTTTCGCTCCAAAGGAGGTACATGAGGTCCACAATTTTTTTCCAACATGCAAATTTTATTGTAAATAAATATTTTTAGTTCAGCTCCCAAATGCAATGATGAGCTAATAGCAAATCTAGCTATTGTAATTGGAAGATATATTGAATTGGTAGAGTTTGACACACGAAGATGGTCAAATCAAATAGTATACAAAGGTATAGAGGCACAGGATGAAGTTCCCACTACAAGTTAATCAAAAGCATGTTAAAGAGGTTTGCTATAGTGATTTCAGTGCTAAGAAGTGCAACAAATGATTATTTGGCTAAAGGAATTCAATAGGAGGTGTTGGAGGTGCCCTTAAGAATCTAAATATATTTCATTTTGTCTTCATTCTAATACTTATGGAAAAAATTATGAAAATTGCAAATGTGTTATGTGTCGACTTCGACATAAAACTTTGGACATTCTAAATGCATTCGATTGTGTCTCTAACACCAATGTGTGTCTTGCTGTATTGAAAGAAGATGGATGAGAAAGTCTTCTAGAAGAGGTCGAATCCCTTCACGTGAAACGTGAGATTGACGTCCCTCATATGGATCAAAGGTATGTGTCTTTTCCTATCTCCCACCATGAGGTCAAGTAGGGTCATACCTAGGGCATTGATTACTAGTGCAAACATCAAGGGTGAACACCACAAATTTATTTAAAGAAAAATTCCATAGCGCATCAACGCATATCGGTGATTTTAACTTAAACCCTGCCTTTCGCACTGCCCGAACAATTACAATGGTCCTCCAACGCAATATTTGTCTCCTTTGTAGGATCCAACCATTGAAGGGTATATTATGGATTTTTCATCAGGTGATGGCTATATAACCATTTATTTTAAATAAATCATATAATACAAAAGAATATGAAACAACCTACTGTCAGTCTCAACAAGGGCGACACGAGAGGGGATCTTCCTTAACGTCAGTGTGAGCGCTTATGGGCAAAGCTCGCATAACAACGGTGGCGGGGGCGAGCCCTTCCTCTCTCTTTGTGGCGTGGGAGTTGGTTCAGGGTGTCACTTCTCCCTCCTGGTCAATGGTGACGGAAACTGACAGGTCAGGTACCAGCACGGTCGGTACGACGACCCCATATCAGTGGTTTGCATCGCACCTCAACCGCTCGTGGCAACACTTAATAGATGAGCAATGATAGTCGGGCAACACTTAATAGGCGAAGAAATCCACAAATTTTGGCTTCTGACTAAATTAGGCAGCATCAACATCCGCGCATTGTGTCATTGTTGGAGGTATTGGCCCATATATCTACTTTACGGATCATAGCCGCATGCTTGACTTCAAATTGGACCAACTAACATTGGGGTGTGAGTGGTGATTCCATCTTAAAGGTGTTGTCTTGGACTCTTGCATCTTTATTGGATTACATGTCGCCTGATCGTTGTATTATGGTCAATGGTCATAGTCATAGGGTAGGCGGTAGGATTGTGGAGACGCTGCCGTCAGGCATGCCAAATATGGACGTCCTCGTGTTTTTTCTTTCTTTCTTAAGCTAATATGTTTGGCATCAACCTTGGATCTCAACTTATGGAGTCAATAGCGATGATGAAAATCAAAAGCATAATGAACTCTTGTAGTTGTAGATCTAAATTTAGTTGTCATGATGTCACCACACCAAAATGGAACAAGGTTGTATACCTTGATCCCCTTAATGTTGTGTTTGCATGTCCTGTTGATCCACTTCCAGCGCCCAAGACTAGTATGAAATACTTGCGACACTTCAGTTGATACTAGATTGGATGAACCTGATTGGTTGCGATCTTATGGGAAGCTGATTCTTAATGAGCATCTGTTTGATGCTCCAGTAGAGCTGCCCATGACCTTGAGGAAGGCATTGCTATTAGTGTTGCCTTGAATTTATCCAAATGATGCTTTGCTGTTATGTGTATGTTTGTGTATGTCATGTCGAACTTGAACATATCTATGAACTAGTGTTAAGAGTTTATGTCATGTAAGAATTTGTGATTTGTTGTGTGTACAATTGTTTTTGCCGTGGTGATGCATTTCTGAATTAAACTTTACTTTTAATTCCTATATAAGTTTTCAATTGTAGTCATGGACTTTACATATTTTGTTGAGGCATATAGGACAAAGCATAATCTTCACACTCACTTAACATGATTTGGTATCGAATCCTCGCTAGGATTAATTCCATGAGCCAATTAAGTGAACAACCAAACAAGCGAACTCGTATTCATGCCCATTTTCTTTCCAGCCCAATTCAATAGGGATCCCTCCAGTCTATAGACATCTAAATGGAGCATAGGCCTCGTGACTTCACATCGGCCAGTTCATGAACAGGTGACTAGGTGAGCACATCGTAAATCTTCAATCCCTTTTTAATACTCCTTTATACTTGATGCTACTTTTGCAGTTCCACTCAAGAAAAAAAATTATGGTCAACCAAATTTGAATGTTAGATTCAGTCTTTGGTTTAGTGCATGACTGTTGATTATACCGAGCAGGAGATGATTTCCACATTGATATCTTATTTATGTGTTTGCAACGATTTTCTCTAGTGAAATAAAATTTGATTAGCACTACCATCCCCCCCCCCCCGCCGGTTCGCCCCATCTCCGGTGCCCTCTAGGCCATGGAGGCATGGAGGATCTTGGCCCCCGCCGGCGGGTGGGATCCCGTTCTCGTTCTTGTTGATTCAGCGTCTTGGTTGGTGTTGTGTGGCGGTGGCGATGTCCCTTGGTACAATAATGTCTCCCACGTTCTATCCACGTCCCGATGGTGTGTCTCGGATCGTCGGAGGGAGTATGGAGGTTTGTCTCCGTCGGATCTCGCGAGATTCGGTCGGTGCTGGCCTTCGGTGAATCTGTTTGGATCCGGTCTTCATTCGTCTTTTGTTTGGGTGCTTACAGGTTTGATCCTTCTGACCTACGACTTTCTTCATCGGCGATGGTTGCTACTCTGGTGCACTGGTCTTATAGGGCCTTAGCACGATGACTTCCCGACTGTCTACTACAACAAGGTTTGCGCAGCTCCAGTAAGGGAGAGGCGATGATGGCGGCGCGCCTTCGGCTCGCTCCAGTGCTTATAGTCGTCGCTAGGTGGTCTACGTGCATGGTTGTAATTTTTATTGCCTATGTTGTTCTTTCTGCTGCCATGATTGAAAATGAATAGATTCGAAGTTTCTCAAAAAAAAAGGAAGACCGGGAGCACTACCTCCATTGTGTACAAGAAAAGAAAGGATGCCGATAAGTGCCACACGTGTGGGCGTTAGGGAGTCCGCCCACACATTTTGTGTGGTGTATAAGAGGAACAGCCCACACACCTACGTGTGGGCAAAACAATTAGCGCCCACACGCCTCTTTTTTCCCTCCCGATCCCCCTCACACGCGTGCGTGTGGGCGAAGTTGATAACGCCCACACGCCCGTATGTCAGGCCTCGTACCTCCTGGTCCCGCACGCCACGCGTGACGGTCACCACGCGCCCGCAGTTGCCATGATACAGACCCTCGTCCATGTTCGTTTAATTGCAGTTGTCGCTGAACTACGGTTGCCATGTCGGACAACTGCAGTTGCCATGGTTGCTCAACTGCAGTTGCCATGTATGGTATGATCTAATGTAGTTGTCATGATTTCATAACTTTAGGAGTTGCCACATACTAACACTAGGCAGTTGAGAGAGTTGCCATGTGCTCACAAGCATGCTAGGGCAATTGCCATGTAAAAAGGAAGAGTTGCCATCTGCTTACGTGCACGTTAGGGCAGTTGCCATGTACATGCACGTTAGGGCAGTTGCCATGTACCATGCAAAAACATATGGCAACTCGGTAAAAGAGAGTTGCCATCTGCTTACGTGCACACTAGACAGTTGCCGTGTACCCTGCAAAACACATGGCAAACTCGGGTAAAAAACAAAGTTGCCACCTGCTTATAAAAACACACTAGGGGCAGTTGCCATGTACAGTGCAAAAACACATGGCAACTAGCAGCTTGGGTGTGGGAGAGGAAAAGGGCGTGTAGGCAAGATGCCAAATGCCCACACACTAGCCCTTGTGTGTGCGTGCAAAGTGACGTGTGGGCGAACTGCTGAACGCCCACACACCAGCCCCTCCTGTGTGGTGAAACGGCAGTGTGGGCGACCGGCTGAACGCCCACACACCAGGCCAGTCCTACATGGCACTAGAAACATGTCAAGATTCGTGCGCTCATGAACGGGCGCGGATCCACGCGTGTGGGCGAGATGCAAACGCCTACACGCGTGGGCGTTAACATTTCCGAAAAGAAAAGGGAAAACAGAGTCACGTGTTCTGCCTTACCAACAACAGCAATGGAGTGCAGTATTTGCCTCAATTCCCAGGCATCAGCAAGGCGTTTATTCTTCTTCTTTTCATCAAAATATAAAAGGGCATTAGTAAGGCACAACCGGCTGAGCTAGCCATGGAAAAACACAGGAGATGGGAGGTGACAACAAGTGGACGCTACAGTGCATAGATGCGTTATTGTGATTTGCAGCTCTATACAATCTTGCTATACAGAAGCCTGAACTGAATGCATGGTAACCATTCAGTTTAAACGTAGGAAGTTCGCAGCAAACAGTTCGATTGCTGCAAGAGTCAAGGGGAAAAAAAATTCGAGCCTTCTACACGGGGTCTAGCATGTGTGCCTCTCTCTCGTCTCAGTCTCAGTGCTGCTGCTCCTTCTTGTTTCCTGTCCAGAAGAAGAATGAGGTCAGCAATGGCGGTTTCAGGGGAATTAATTAACCCGCAGGCATGCATTTCATCGTGCGAGGTGTGAGGTGGTTGATCGATCACCTTTGTGGAACCACGTCCGGCGGCGGCCGGCTCGCCGGATCCGCTGCTCGTGGCTCTGCAGGAGCTCGTCGACGTGGCGTGGCTCCGACAGCAACGGCCCTGAGTAGTCCACCCTCTTCATCTTCCCCTTGTGCTTCTGAAACCAGGAAAAATGGAACAGCTCGTCAGCTCCAGATGATCAAAATAACCATCCGTTTGTATAAGAGATTTTGGTGTGGATTGCTGTGTGTAGTAGGATGATGAGCGTGTGAGTGTGACTGACCTTGCTGGTCTTGAGCTGCTTGGCGTCCAATGGCTCCCTGGTGGACCTGCTGTTGTAGGCCTCGGATGAGGTGAACGCCTCTGCGACCTGCGCCCACTGCTTGATCATCTCCTGCTTCTCCGCCTCGTATGGACCTGTGGTGGCGCCGGCCGTCGTTCTTGCGCTTGCGGCGTCGCCTCCGTCGGTGATGGTACTTCTTGGTCCCCTGGGAGCGCTCCTCTTGGTCGTCGCCGCGTCGGGCACCCTGGGCTTCTTGGCCCAGGCGAAACCGGTGGACGCGGCGAGCTGCACGGGGCCGCCAGAGAGAGCGAGGTTGTCGGGGAGCCGCGTCGGCGCCGGCGCCGGCGCGTCCTCCTCCTCCTGGCAGCTGCCGGGCATCTGCCTAGTGCACGGCGGCTCCGGCTGCGGGGCATCGTTGCTAACGGTCTCCGGCTCGGGCCGCAGGCCGCCGTCGGCTTCCAGGGGGAGCGACTCCTCGGCGTGGACGTGGCTGTGATGCCTCTGGCTGGTGTCCTGCATGCTCTTGTGCGCCCTCGACAGCCGCTTCGCCGGCGGCGGCGCGTTGTTCCTCCTCCTGGAGTCTTCCCGGAACTTGGCGTCCATCTCCTTGTTTGGCGCGCACTTAGGCAGGCTTGACGGCTCGCATGCGTACGGCTCCGTGGAGAAGTAGTCGGAGGCGAGGGCGGTGGAGGCTGTGCCGCGGGCCGCGGGCTCGACTGAGAGGAGGGCGCCGAGGAGGCGGAAGGCGGCGTCGGGCATGGCGGAGCCGAAGGTCTCCGCGAGGCGGCTCTCGTAGGGGGCCTGCGGGCGGAAGACGGAGGCGTTGGACGTCATCCCGGCGCGGCGCCAGTAGGCGTCGGGCGGCGAGCCGCAGAGCTTGAAGATCTTGTGGATCTGCTCGACCTCGGTGCGGCCCTGGAGGACGGGGCGGCGCGCGTGCAGCTCGGCGAAGACGCAGCCGGCGCTCCAGAGGTCGACGGAGGGGTCGTAGGCGGTGGCGCCCAGGAGGAGCTCCGGCGGGCGGTACCAGAGCGTGACGACGCGGCTGGTGAGCGGCTGCTGCGTCGGCGAGGTGGAGAACACGTTGGCGAGGCCGAAGTCGGCGACCTTGAGCACGCCGTCGCTGCTCACCAGCAGGTTGGCGCACTTGATGTCCCGGTGCATCACCCCGCGCGCGTGGCAGTGCTCCAGCCCCGCCAGCAGCTGCCGCATGTAGCACTTGATCTGCCGCCAGCATCCAAATTTATCAATCGAATCAGTCAGCCAGTGTGATGGATGATTGATGATGATAAGTTTGATAACAAGGCAATGCAATGTGGGAGTATGTGCGTACCTGGGGCTCGGAGAAGGAGAGGTCGGGGGAGGAGGCGAGTCCGGCGAGGTCGTGCTCCATGTACTCGAAGACGAGGTAGATGCAGGCGGAGGAGCGGGAGGTGATGAGGCCATGGAGGCCGATCACGTTGGGGTGGCCCTGCAGCCGGCGGAGGACGATGATCTCCCGCGCCATGAAGCGCACGCTCTCCGGCTCCACGCTGTCGAACCGCACCTTCTTGAGCGCCACCAGGCGGCCTGTCTCGAGGCTCCGCGCGCGGAACACGCTGCTGTACGTGCCCTGCCCGATCTGCACCCACCACCAACAACAATCCGCCATTGATGAGCTTTCTTTCTTTCTTTCTTTCTAATTGCCGCGAGAGGAGCTACGAGCGGGCGCTTGCCTTCTCGAGCTTCTCGAAGTTCTCGGCCTTGAGGGGGACCCAGCCCTGCACGGCCTCGGCGGCCACGGCGCTGAGCCACGCCGGCCACCCGGCCGCCGCCTGCTCGGACTCGATGTAGCGGTGCAGGTTCCCCGGTCGCGCCGTGCCACCGACGGCGTTGCCGCGCGCGCCCTTGTCCTCGTCACCCTCCCCATCCCCGCCAAGATCAAGCGCCTCCAGCCGCACAGGCCTGCTCCATATCGTCGCGGACGCCGACGCGGACGCGCTCCCGGACACCACCTCGTACCCCGACGCCGCCGACGACACCTCGTACCCCGGCGACCCTAGCGACGCCCCCTTGGACACGGCGCACCCCATGGCTCCGTGCCGTCGACCAAGAAAGAAAACCAAGAAACAAAGAGGTGAGGGGAGGAGCAAGAACCAACCAGGGGGAGGAGCAAGAAACAGGGGAGGGCTCCTCTGCTTTGGCTCCCCCCACCTTCTTCCTCCTCCTCCTCCTCCTCCTGCCCTGTCTCCTCTGCCTCCTCTCGACAGGGCACGAGCAATGCAAATGCGCAAATCCAAAGCGGCTATCCTCCTCCTCCTAAAGATAGAAAGGAAATCTAGATTAGCACCACCAGGGCCAGCCTTGCTGCAGCTGCCTTTAATTGGGCAGACTTTCTCCTCTTGTTCCTCCTCGTCCTCCTCGGTCTGTCTGTCCCCCCTTTTGCTTTAATTCCTTGCGCTGGCCTCGAGCCAGGAGAAGATAAAAATGGGGAGGGACATGGAGAGGGAGAAAATGCACTTCTGGTGATTGTGTTTTCTTTCTTTTCTATCACACCATGCTAAAGATAGCCAAAAGCTTGTCTCCCTCCCTGGTTAAGTGCAACCACCTCTCTTATATTCTCAGGGAAGTAAGAACAGGTGCAACTGATCCAGAAACAAGCCTGGTGTCTTACATACATGTATATTTTTCTCTGTTTTTCTCTTCACATAAAAATGTGCCTCCATTATTATTTGGTTGTAAGGTTACTGTGGGAAGTCAAAGAATTGATGTGCATGCAAGTATAGGAACGTGGTGTCCGGGTTTTGGGCGGGAAATGTTCATGTGATTGCATTATGTCGCTAGGGAAGTGTAGGTGGCGATGCATGCGTGTACTAGCCGTTTGTATTTAAACCCTACGCTGGCCTACCCGGTTTTCTCCCGGTCTCCACTTTCTTGCACCGTGCGCTCAAAATTGAATCATCCTGGCTAAAGGATTTAATTAGCACCCTACGACCTGTTATGTGGTGATGGCGTACGTTGATGCTAGGTTAATTACTAACAGTGATGATTAGTTAAGTAGTGCTGGTTTGTATGGGAGAAACATGGTGGCACCATTCCATGTGATCACCATCTGTTAATCAACCATAAAGAATTAGAAAGTGATGGTTCAGCACTTTGGCTGGTCTTATTTTTTTTCTCTTTCCCTTTTTGGTCTGTGTATGTGCTCACAATGTTGCTGCCCCACCATTTTCATGGGACTTGGAAGGTGGCGTGTTAGCTCGGGGGTGCTTGACTATTGCGTCTATGGACATTGTAGCAGGTAAGAAGATTTATGACAAGAATCGTCCGAGGAACAGTTGAGTTCTGATCCATTTTGTTGGTGGAATTTGTTGTTTTGATGACCATCAAATCTGCGGTACTCCTTTATATTCTCTTTAATCATGAACTAGAACAATGCTCGTGCGTTGCTGGGATATAAATATTCTAGCACGTTAGCTTGTGATTTACCTGTCAATAATAATGCGATTGTGTAAATAAATATTCATCAAATTCTACACGTGAATTATCTTATATTTTGATTAGAAGTTTGGTAAGTAAAGTAAAATTAAGTTGGTTCAGAAGGTAAGTAAATTAAGGTGATTGATTATCATATACATGACTGTTGGATGAAGGGGTAGTGAAAAAAAGGTGAAATAAAAATCTTACGTTCCTTTTAAGTAGTAGAGGTGCATGGTTTGAATTTTTCTTTGAAATTTACCTTGAATGTTATATTAACTATGCGTACACACAAATCATAATTTGTTAATGTAGATGTCGAGCGGGCTCAACTCAACTAAAAGAGATGCGTTAGTTAGCAAGCCAACGAGCTCAAAATCCCAATTCGGCTCAGCTTGGTAAATACTCGCTATTCTTTTTTAGGTGAACAGTAGGATTGCGATGCATGATTTTTTTCTTTAAATATCTGTGCAACGGATAGAAAGTGAAAGAGAACCTAGCTATAGCAAGATAGCTAAAAGGGTTAGCTCCTTGGACCATCTAAGGTTGAGTTTGTAGCTGGCGAAATGTTTTGTGTTGTGCTTATAAGTCCCATTTGATCAATTAAATGTAGAGGAAGATGTGGAGCAGCAAGCAGAGCCGGTGAGTGGAGTTACTATAGGTGCATGTTCCCTATCTTCAAGCAACTCTAGCAGATTCTCCAAATCGCATCAACTATAACTGTTTTGGAGCACCTTCCATAATTTTAGAGTTTGGAGAGCCAATGTGCAAACTTTAGGTTCTCTAAAAACACTGGTACAATTAAGGTCTATGCACATAGTTTGAACCCCTTATTGCACACCGATTCCAGGAACCGTGTGCTCAAGTTGATTGGCGATTGGGGGTACCATCACACACCATAAGAAAACGAAACTGCCGTGCACGCGATGTTTCGTGGCCGATATGCGCCCAACGCTTGAATCAAGCGAGGTAGAAATACCGGCCAAATCCATCTCATTGTGGCCGCAACTTGTCGGTCGTAAGTCGGGCGCAGCTTTGTCGTTGACATAGCAGCGTTTTAAGAAAATCGCGTTCTATGGGAAGGATGTTTTCAAACGTCCGGCGGAAGAGAATGGTGTACGATTCCACGAAGGATTGCACACGTAGGAAAAACCAAAACCGTTTGGGATGAGCGATCTTTTCGAGAAAATTACCTTATTAGTAATCGTGTCTGATGGTGTTATCACTTCCAAACGGTTTTTCAGGGTGAACTGTGTGTAATGTGTCCGGTATTCACACACGATTATGGATGCACAAATGTGTGCGATGAAGTTTTCTATTGCACTCAAGCACTTTAAAAGAAGCGTGTGCATTGTTCAGAGGCTCATGAGTCTTTTTGTTAGGAAAACCATGTGCAATGTTATGTCCAAGCATTTATTTTTATATAATTTAATTATTTGAATAGCTAATTCACAGGAAATTACATGCCAATTTGAATGTAGACATAGCTGAACATCTTTCATATAATCAAACATACAATCAACATATCTTCAAGAACTACAAGCATTAAAAGAAATACATCATCACCAATTTGACATCAAACATTTGGCAGCAACAACTTTACAGATGCTAACAAGAGAGTGGAAAGACATTTGGGTTGTTGTTGAAGGTGCTGCACTCCTTCATGTGGAAGGCTTTAAGAACCTTACTCCGATCCCTTGTGATGACTGCCCGCCCATCTTTCCCCATCTTGACGAAGATATCGAGTTCATCATGGTAGTCTTAGTGAAATACTTTATTATCCTTGCCTTGTCTGGAATCATGTAGTTTGAGAGGTAATCCTCAGTGAACTGCTTTGGAAACTATTGAAAACAAAAATATTCTATATTATCGTGTAAATATACATTTTGATTGGAAAAAAATTAATGAAAACTACATATATAGTTCTCACGATCCTGAAATTAATTATTGTCTTGAATAATGCACAAAGAAAGAGTTTGATTTTGCTCAGCCGTCTGTTTATTCCAATAATTTTATTTAGTTTCTTCACTTGACCCAGTTTCAGAAATATCTCATTGCCCCATACTCAAAATGGTCGAAGTGTGGATCTGTACCTACTATCTAGGATAGTACGGTGACCTTCAACTTAGCCAAAATGGGCTCGATGGCGTAGTTGACCTTGTCGATGGCCTCAATGGAGGAGTGGCTTGAGCTGTTGTAGCCGGCCCATGCCTTCAAGAAAGCCGCAACCCTCTCCACAAGTGTGCTACGGAAGAAATTGAACTTGGAGGGCACCCAGTCCAAATGTTCACTAACACGCTCCAAGATGTCCTCATCGACGAGCTCGATGTCATAGCCAGCCCTAACAAGATGTAAATATGCAAGACCATGCCTATTGTGCACTTTCGACCGCTCTAAGTATTCCTTGCACGCGGTGACCTCAGTGGAAAGGTCAGGATCTTTGGGTCCATGCGCATGGAGGCGACCATGGCCACATCCCCTAGTGCAGCCATGATTTTCCTCTTCACGGCCATATGCTCCTTGATCTCCCCAAGGCAGTGATGATTGATACGTCTTCAACGTATCTATAATTTTTGATTGGTCCATGCTATTATATTATCAATCTTGGATGTTTATATACATTTACTAGCAATTTCATATCATTTTTGGGGACTAACCTATTAACTTAGTGCCTAGTGTCAGTTGATGTTTTTTTGCTTGTTTTTTACTTTGCAGAACATCAATACCAAACAAAGTCCAAATGCCACGAAACCTGTTGAAGATTTCTTTCTGGCAGGAAGAGACCCTAGAAACTTTTGGAGGTCACGAGAAGAGGCTCATGGGGCCCACTGGGCACCAGGGCGTGATAGGGGCCTTTGGCGCACCCTGGTGGGTAGTGGGGCCCATGGGTACCGTCTTGACCTACATCTGCCTCTATAAATACTCTAAAATCCCAAACACCCTAGAGGAGTCGACGAAACACTTTTTCCGCCGCCGCATGTTCCAGAACCACGAGATCAAATCTAGAGGCCTTTTCCGGCACTCTGCCGACGATCACAGAGGGGTTCTTCATCATCATTGCCACCCTTCCGATGATGCGTGAGTAGTTTACCACAGACCTATGGGTCCGTAGTTAGTAGCTAGATGGCTTCCTCTCTCCTTTTGATCTTCAATACAATGTTCTCCTTCATGTTCTTGGAGATCTATTTGATGTAATGACTTTTTGCGGTGTGTTTGTTGGGATCTGATGAATTGTGAGTTTATGATCAGATCCATCCATGAATATTATTTGAGTTTTCTATGAACTCCTTTATGCAAGATTGTTATAGCCTCGTATTTCTTCTCCAAATTATTGGTTTGGTTTGGCCAACTGGATTGATTTCTCTTGCCATGAGAAGAGGTGCTTTGTGATGGGTTTGATCTTGCGGTGCTCAATCTCAGTGACACAAAGAGACATGACACACATGTATCGTTGCTATTAAGGGTAACAAGACGGGGTTTAGTCATATGTGAGTTTATCTTGTCTAGATCATGTCATCTTGCCTAATGCATTACTCCGTTTTTCCATGAACTTAATACCACTAGATGTGCTACTTCTTTAGTTTGCGTTAGTTTTTCCCTTGAGGAGGAAAGAGTGATGCAGCAAAGTAGAGATAAGAATTTCCCTCAATTTGAGAACCAAGGTATCAATCCAGTAGGAGAAAACGCACAAGTCACCGAATACCTGCACAAGCAAACAACAACTTGCACCCAACGCGATAAATGGGTTGTCAATCCCTTCACGGTTACTTGAAAAAGTGAGATCTGATAGAGATAGATAATGAAGGAAATATTCCCTAGAGGCAATAATAAATTTGTTATTTATATTTCCTTATATCATGATAAATGTTTATTATTCATGCTAGAATTGTATTAACCAGAAACTTAGTACATGTGTGAATACATAGACAAACTGAGTGTCACTAGTATGCCTCTACTTGACTAGCTCGTTAATCAAAGATGGTTAAGTTTCCTAGCCATGGACAAAGAGTTGTCATTTGATAAATGGGATCACATCATTAGAGAATGATGTGATTGACTTGACCCATCCTTTAGCTTAGCACTTTGATCGTTTAGTTTACTGCTATTGCTTTCTCCATAACTTATACATGTTCCTATGACTATGAGATTATGCAACTCCCGAATACCGGAGGAACACTTAGTGTGCTATAAAACGTCACAACATAACTAGGTGACTATAAAGATGCTCTACAGGTGTCTCCGATGGTGTTTGTTGAGTTGGCATTGATCGAGATTAGGATTTGTCACTCCGTGTATCGGAGAGGTATCTCTGGGCCCTCTCGGTAATGCACATCACTATAAGCCTTGCAAGCAATGTGACTAATGAGTTAGTTATGGGATGTTGCATTACAGAACGAGTAAAGAGACTTGCCGGTAACGAGATTGAACTAGGTATTGAGATACCAACAATCAAATCTCGGGCAAGTAACATACCAATGACAAAGGGAACAACGTATGTTGTTATGCGGTTTGACTGATAAAGATCTTCGTAGAATATGTAGGAACCAATATGAGCATCCAGGTTCCGCTATTGGTTATTGACCGGAGATGAGTCTCGGTCATGTCTACATAGTTCTCGAACCCGTAGGGTCCGCACGCTTAACGTTCGGTGACGATCAGTATTATGAGTTTATGTGTTTTGATGT
Organism: Triticum aestivum; assembly: GCF_018294505.1. NCBI lineage: Eukaryota > Viridiplantae > Streptophyta > Magnoliopsida > Poales > Poaceae > Triticum > Triticum aestivum. The sequence goes on along the minus strand of NC_057806.1, from coordinate 91,722,630 downwards.
ACTAAAGGTAGTTCGAAGTCCCGGATATGATCACGTATGTGACGAGGAGTCTCGGAATGGTCGAGACACAAAGATCAATATATTGGAAGGCTATGTTTGGACATCAGAATGGTTCCGGGTGAGTTCTGGCATTTATAGGAGTATCGGGGGGTTACCGGAACCCCCCGGGGAGTATACGGGCCTTAATGGGCCTTAGTGGGAGAGAAGAGAAGGCAGCCTAGGTGCCCCCCCCCCCAAGCCCAATCCGAATTGGGTGGGGGGCCGGCCCCCCTTTCCTTTCTCCTTCCCCCTCTTCCTTCTATTCCTAGTGGGACTAGGAAAGGGGGGAGTCCTACTCCTACTAGGAGGAGGACTCCTCCCCCTTGGCGCGCCTAGAGAGGGCCGGACGGCCTCCCCCTCCCTCCTTTATATACGTGGGGAGGGGGCACCCTAGAACACACAAGTTGATTGTTTAGCCGTGTGCGGTGCCCCCTTCCATAGATTTCCACCTCGATCATATCGTTGTAGAGCTTACGCGAAGCCCTGCGTCGGTAACTTCATCATCACCGTCATCACGCCATCATGCTGACGAAGCTCTCCCTCGACACTCAGCTGGATCTAGAGTTCGTGGGACGTCGCCGATTTGAACGTGTGCAGATCGCGGAGGTGACGTACCTTCGGTGCTAGGATTGGTCGGATCGTGAAGACATACAACTACATCAACCGCGTTGTCATAACGCTTCCGCTTACGATCTACAAGGGTACATGGACAACACTCTCCCCTCTCGTTGCTATGCATCACCTAGATGGATTTTGCGTGTGCGTAGGATTTTTTTTGAAATTACTGCGTTCCCCAACAGATAAATGGTAAAGTAAATATTTTTGGTATTTTGTGTTAATAGATCAGAAAGTAAAAGATTGCAAAATAGTAGATCATAAACTTATATGATGGAAAATAGAACTTGTATGATGGAAAATAGACCCGGGGGCCATAGGTTTCACTAGAGGCTTCTCTCATGATAGAAAATAATACGGTGGGTGAACAAATTACTGCTGAGCAATTGATAGAAAAGCGCAAAGTTATGGCGATATCTATGGCGATGATCATGAATATAGCCATCACGTCCTTGTCAAGTAGATCGAAACGATTCTATGCTACCTCTTGAGCACTGCGTTGGTTTTCCACGAAGAGGAAGGGATGATGCAGCAAAGTAGCGTAAGTATTTCCCTCAGTTTTTGAGAACCAAGGTATCAATCCAGTAGGAGGCTACACGCAAGTCCCTCGTACCTGCACAAAACAAATAAATCCTCGCAACCAACGCAAATAGGGGTTGTCAATCCCTATAGGGCCACTTACGAGAGTGAGATCTGATAGATATGATAAAGATAATATTTTTGGTATTTTTGTGATAAAGATTCAAAGTAAAATAAAGGCAAAGTAAATAGCAAAGTAGTAGGAGATCAATATGATAAAGATAGACCCGGGGGCCATAGGTTTCACTAGTGGCTTCTCTCGAGACCATAAGTATTCTACGGTGGGTGAACAAATTACTATTGAGCAATTGACAGAATTGATCATAGTTATGAGAATATCTAGGCATGATCATGTATATAGGCATCACGTGTGAGACAAGTAGACCGACTCCTGCCTGCATCTACTACTATTACTCCACTCATCGACCGCTATCCAGCATGCATCTAGAGTATTAAGTTAAAAACAGAGTAACACCTTAAGCAAGATGACATGATGTAGAGGGATAGACTCATGCAATATGAAGAAAACCCCATCTTGTTATCCTCGATGGCAACAATACAATACGTGCCTTGCTGCCCTTACTGTCATCGGGAAAGGACACTGCAAGATTGAACCCAAAGCTAAGCACTTCTCCCATTGCAAGAAAGATCAATCTAGTAGGCCAAACCAAACTGATAATTTGAAGAGACTTGCAAAGATAACCAATCATACATAAAATAATTCAGAGAAGATTCAAATATTATTCATAGATAGACTTGATCATAAACCCACAATTCACCGGTCTCAACAAACACACCACAAAAAGAAGATTACATCGAATAGATCTCCACAAGAGAGGGGGAGAACATTGTATTGAGATTCAAAAAGAGAGAAGAAGCCATCTAGCTACTAACTATGGACCTGTAGGTCTGAAGTAAACTACTCACACTTCATCAGAGAGGTATGGTGTTGATGTAGAAGCCCTCCGTGATCGATGCCCCCTCCGGCGGAGCTCCGGAACAGGCCCCAAGATGGGATCTCGTGGATACAGAAAGTTACGGCGGTGGAATTAGGGTTTTGGCTTCGTATCTGATCGTTTGGGGGTACGTGGATATATATAGGAGGAAGAAGTACGTCGGTGGAGCAACAGGGGCCCACGAGGGTGGGGGCGCGCCTGGTAGGGTAGGGCGCGCCCCCTACCTTGTGGCCTCCTATTACGTGCCTTGGCGTAGGGTCCAAGTCTCCCGGGTCTTATCTGTTGAGAAAATCATGTTCCCGAAGGTTTCATTCCGTTTGGACTCCATTTGATATTCCTTTTCTTCGAAGCCCTAAAACAGGCAAAAAAACAACAATTCTGGGCTGGGCCTCCGGTTAATAGGTTAGTCCCAAAAATATTATAAAAGTGGATAATAAAGCCCAATAATGTCCAAAACAGTAGATAATATAGCATAGAGCAATCGAAAATTATAGATACGTTGGAGACATATCATTCTACATCTACTACTATTACTCCACACATCGACCGCTATCCAGCATGCATAAAGAACGGAGTAACGCATTAAGCAAGATGACATGATGTAGAGGAATTAACTCAAGCAATATGATGAAAACCCCATCTTTTTATCCTTGATGGCAACAATACAATACGTGCCTTGCTGCCCCTACTGTCACTTGGAAAGGACACCGCAAGATTGAACCCAAAGCTAAGCACTTCTCCCATTGCAAGAAAAACCAATATAGTTGGCCAAACCAAATCGATAGTTCGAAGAGAATTACAAAGATATTAAATCATGCATATAAGAATTCAAACGCGATTCAAATAATATTCATAGATAAGCTGATCATTATTCCACAATTCATCGGATCTCGGCAAACAAACCACAAAAAAAGTATTACATCGAATAGATCTCCAAGAACGTCGAGGAGAACATGGTATTGAGAATAAAAGAGAGAGATAAGAAGCTATATAGCTACTAGCTATGGACCCATAGGTCTAAAATAAAGTACTCACACTTCATCGGAAGGGCAATAGAGTTGATGTAGAAGCCCTCCATGATCGAATCGCCCCCCGACAGGATGCCGGAAAAGGTCCCTAGATGGGATCTCATGGGTAAAGAAGATTGCGGTGGTGGAAAAGTGTTTTTGTGGCTTGTTCCAGTGCTTTGGGGATATAAGAGTATATATAGGCGAAAGAATTAGGCCAGGAGGTGCACGAGGGGCCCACAAGGGTGGGGGCATGCCCTACCCCCTTGGGCACGCCCTACCCCCTGGGCGCGCCCTCCGTCCTTGTGGCCGCCTCGTGGCTCCTCCGACTTCATATCCAAGTCTCCTGGTCTAAGAAAAATCATCACGAAGGTTTTATTCCGTCTGGACTCCATTTGGTATTCCTTTCCTACGAAACTCAAAAACAGGGGAAAAACAGGAACTGACATTGGGTTCTAGGTTAATAGGTTAGTCCCAAAAATAATATAAAATAGCATATTAATGCATATAAAACATCCAAAATAGATAACATAATAGCATGGAACAATAAAAAATTATAGATACGTTGGAGACGTATCAAGCATCCCCAAGCTTAATTCCTGCTCGTCCTCGAGTAGGTAAATGATAAAAACAATTTTTTTGATGTGGAATGCTACCTAACATATTTATCCATGTAATATTTCTTTATTGTGGCATGAATGTTCAGATCCGTATGATTCAAAACAAAATTTTAATATTGACATAAAAACAATAATACTTCAAGCATACTAACAAGGCAATTATGTCTTCTCAAAATAACATGGCCAAAGAAAGCTTATCCATACAAAATCATATAGTCTGGCTATGCTCCATCTTCATCACACAAAATATTTAAATCATGCACAACCCCGATGACAAGCCAAGCAATTGTTTCATACTTTTGATGTTCTAAAACTTTTTCAACTTTCACGCAATACATGAGCGTGAGCCATGGATATAACACTATAGGTGGAATAGAAGGCGGTTGTGGAGAAGACAAAAAGAAGGAGATAGTCTCACATCAACTAGGTGTATCAACGAGCTATGGAGATGCCCATCAATAGATATCAATGTGAGTGAGTAGGGATTTCCATGAAACGATGCACTAGAGCTATAAGTTTTTGAAAGCTCAACAAGAAACTACGTGAGTGTGCATCCAACTCGATTGCTCACAAAGACCTAGGGCAATTTGAGGAAGCCCATCATTGGAATATACAATCCAAGTTCTATAATCAAAAATTCCCACTAGTATATGAAAGTGACAATATAGGAGACTCTCTATCATGAAGATCATGGTGCTACCTTGAAGCACAAGTGTGGTAAAAGGATAGTAACATTACCCCTTCTCTCTTTTCTCTCATTTTTTATTTGGTCCTTCTCTCATTTTTTTGGCCTCTTTTTTTCATCTGGAGTCTCATCCCGACTTGTGGGGGAATCATAGTCTCCATCATCCTTTCCTCACATGGGACAATGCTCTAATAATGAAGATCATCACACTTTTATTTACTTACAACTCAAGAATTACAACTCGATACTTAGAACAAAATATGACTCCATATGAATGCCTCCGGCGGTGTACCGGGATGTGCAATGAGTCAATGACATGTATGAAAGAATTATGAATGGTAGCTTTGCCACAAATATGATGTCAACTACATGATCATGCAAAGCAATATGACAATGATGGAGCGTGTCATAATAAATGGAACGATGGAAAGTTGCATGGCAATATATCTTAGAATGGCTATGGAAATGCCATAATAGGTAGGTATGGTGGATGTTTTGAGGAAGGTATATGGTGGGTTTATGGTACCAGCAAAAGTTGCGCGGTACTGGAGAGGCTAGCAATGGTGGAAGGGTGATTGTGCATATAATCCATGGACTCAACATTAGTCATAAATAACTCACATACTTATTGCAAAAATATATTAGTTATCGAAATGAAGTACTACGCGCATGCTCCTAGGGGGTAGATTGGTAGGAAAAGACCATCGCTCGTCCCTGACCGCCACTCATAAGGAAGACTATCAATAAATAAAGCATGCGCCGACTTCATCACATAATGGTTCACCATACATGCATGCTACGGGAATAAAAAAATTTAACACAGGTATTCCTCAAATTCACAATTACTTATTAGCATGTCTCTAATATCACCATCTTCATATCTCAAAACAATCATAAGGAATCAAACTTCTCATAGTATTCAATGCACTTTATATGAAAGTTTTTATTATATCCCTCTTGGATGTCTATCATATTAGGACTAAATTTATAACCAAAGAAAATTACCATGCTATTTAAAGACTCTCAAAATAATATAAGTGAAGCATGAGAGTTCATCAATTTCTATAAAATAAAACAACCGCCGTGCTCTAAAAAGATATAAGTGATGCAGTAGAGCAAAATTGCCCAGCTCAAAAGATATAAGTGAAGCACACTACAAAAAAAAGACACATCCGTGACATTTTGGGCCGAACGAAATTTTTTTCTGTCATACAAATGACACTTCTATGACGATAATTGTGACAAAATCCGGTATCATCATAGATGTGGTGGGCTCCTACTTCTATGAAAAAAATCATGACAGAAAATGGGCTTTTCGTCCTGGGCGGGCCGGAGACGCAGCTGCATGACATTCTTTGGGCCGTCCATGATGGAAAAAACCATGGTAGAAGCAAGGGGGAGGAAAATTTCGGGGAATTCCCGGTTACGGTGGGAGGTCGGGGGACGAGCGATGCATGTTTCTCTCGTACACGTATGCGCGTGTGTGCGAGGCGTTGGCTCTAACTGAACCCGAGTGAGGCGTTGGGCTCTAACTGAACCCGAGCGATTGCACTGCAGGCTACGCGTTACTGAACTCGAGCGAGCGATCGATCGATGGATGTTAACTGAACCCGATCGAGCGATTCCTTCGCTACTACAGGTAACTGAAGCCGATCGATGCTGCCTCTGCGATGAACAGTGAGCATTGCGGGGGGGTGGATGAATAGTGAGCGGTGGCATTGCCTCTGGATGAACAGGACCCCGTGGTGTGGTGGAGGGCTGGATGAACAATAGATGGTGGAGGGGTGGTTGAACAGGACCCCGTGGTGTGGAGGGCTGGATGAACAGTACACGATGGAGGGGTGCCCGTGGAGGGGTGGTTGAACAGGACCCCGTGGTGTGGAGGGCTGGATGAACAGTAGACGGTGGAGGGCTGCCCGTGGAGGGGTGGTTGAACAGGACCTCGTGGTGTGGAGGGTGGATGAACAGTAGACGGTGGAGGGGTGGTTGAACAGTAGCCGGTGGAGTAGCGCACGGTGGAGGCTGGAGGAACAGGAGACCGTGGAGGCTGGAGGAGGTCGATGGTGGAGATGAACAGTATCCCGTGGAGTCCCGTTTTGCGGTACGCCACACCCCTCCCGATGAACAGGACCCCCATTTCGACCGTAGCGCTCCAACACAAGTCCGTTTTCTCCGTTTTGCGGTACGCCAGACCCCTCCCGATCAATAGGACCCCCGTTTCGACCGTAGGAGGTCCGTTTCCTCCATTTTGTGGTACGCCACACCCCTCCCGATCAACAGGATCCCCGTTTCGGCCGTAGGAGGTCTGTTTCCTCCGTTTTGCGGTACGCCACACCCCTCCCGATGAAAAGGATCCTGTTTCGAACGTGGCCGGTCGAACACAAGGCCGTTTCCTCCGTTTTGCGGTACGCCAGGCCTCGTTTCCATCGCTTGTTCCGTCCAAGCCCTCCCGATGAACACGACGCATTCCGTTGCCTCCCCATGAACATGACGCATTCCGTTGCCTCCCCATGAACACGACGCATTCCGTTGCCTCCCCATGAACACGACGATGACGTTGTTTCTCCGTTCCGACCCAGCCGTGTACACGAGCCCTCGCCGTACGTATGCGCGAGTAGGCGTTCGAGACCCCACCCGTATGTACACATACGTGGCCGTATCTTCTTTCTTGCACCCTGACCGCTGTACGTATGTGTACATGCTACGTGCACGCCTCTACTATGACACGTGCGCGCCTCTACATCGACCAGTATATATGTACATACACGTTCGCGACCAGAATGACGACGCTACGTACGCTTCGACCAGGTGGGTCCCGACTGTCAGGAACTTCCTTGCGTGCGAAGATGTAGCTGGTGGGTCCCAGCAGTCAGGGGGGCGAATCATTTTGTTTTTTTTGCTCGGATGCACTTCCTTGTGTGCGAAAGTGTAGCTGGTGGGTCCCAGCAGTCAGGGGGAAAACATTTTTTTCATGAAATACGGTGGCCCGTCCAGTGGGTCCCCGCTGTCAGGTGGAGGAATAATTATTTTGCACGTAATAAGGAGGCACTTCCTTGCTGTGGCTGTGGACCCAGCTGTCAGCCTCTCCACGTACAGTCCACGTCCTATGGAAGTCGTTCCTTGACCACGTTGACCATGCCGCGCTGAGAGCACCAGGGCGGTGGACGACGGCGAGGCCTAGGAAGGGGACGATGGGGAGCCGGGGAAGACGCGGCAGTGGAAGCCTGCGCGGAGAGGAGTACGAGGGTTCACTGGTTCGGCTGCAGTGTGAGGCTGCCGTCGCTGCAGGGCCTGGCCAGCGGTGGGAATAGTAGGGGGTGGTGAGGCCTCCGCGGCAGCACAGCCGGCCACGGGAGGCAAGAGCATGCGGCACGACCGGCTCTGCTTTGGGCGGCTGAAGTAAGAAGACCAGAGGTTGAAGAAGCACTATGGCCGTTGGATGGACATCGTACGATCACTAGAGCTAGAATCATTCATATTGACTAAAGTTGACAAAGGCCCTCGTCCCAGTCAACTTAGTAGGCCCACAAGTCAGCCTCCCACCATGGTGGGTCCTAGCTAGCAGGGGGAGTATTCATTTTTTTGTGCGTAATAAGGAGGCACTTCCGGTGGGTCCGAGCTGACAGCGGGGGGAACGTTTTTTCCGCGAAATACGCTGGCCCGTCCGGTGGGTCCGAGCAGTCAGGGGGGAAACTTTTTTTTTGCGAAATAAGGTGGCCCGTCTGGTGGGTCCCTGCTATAAGGTGGAGGAATAATTATTTTGCGTGTAATAAGGAGGCACTTCCTTGCGGCCGCTTGGACCCAGCTATCAACCTCTCCACGTACAGTACTCTTCTGATGGAAGTCGGTCGTTGACCATGTTGACCATGCCACGCCGAGAGCACCAGGGCGGTGGTCTGGACGACGGCGAGGCCTAGGAAGGGGACAACGCGGAGCCGGGGAAGACGCAGCAGTGGAAGCCCGCACGGAGAGGAGTACGAGGGTTCACTGGTTAGGCTGCGGTGTGAGGCTGCCGTCGCCGCAGAATAACAAGGGGTGTGGGTGATTGGAGGGATGGCCTGGCCAGCGGTGGGAGTAGTATGGGGGCGGTGAGGCCTCCGTGGCAGCATAGCCGACCACGGGAGGCAGGAGCAGGCGGCACGACCGGCGCTGCTTTGGGCGGCTGGACCAAGAAGACCAGAGGTTGAAGAAGCACTACGGCCGTTGGATGGACATTGTACGGTCACTGAAGCTAGAAACGTTTATTATTGACTAAGTTGACAAAGCCCTTGGTACGCTCCAACTTAGTAGGCCCACAGGTCAGCCTCCGAAACGGTGCGCCCCAGATGTCAGGGGGAGGAATCATTTTTTGGGCGGCCGAAGCTAAGAATATCCGAGATTGAAGAAGAAGCACGACATCCGTTGGATAGACATCCAACGGCCACTGCTGCTAGAACCGTGTGTTGACTATAATAAGTTGGCAAAGCCTTGCATACGCGTCAACTTATTTTTTTAGGGGACGCGTCACTTAGTAGGCCCACAAGTGTGTGGCAGAGAACTTATAGCCCATTTGCGTTTTGTAAGAATGTACATCCCATTTTGGAATTCTAATGGAATTTACAACAGCCCATTTACAGTTTGTTAAAAGTACAACCCATTTTCTAGCTAGGACAATGATTAATAATTTCAACCAACCATTGAAGACAGAATTCAATAAAATTTCCCACATTTTGATGGGCTCCGAAATATTTTTATCCCGAAATTTCTAGTCAGATTAAATATAAATTTGTATTACGTAAAAATCCAACGAAACATTGCGCGCGCAACAATGAAAATTTAAGATTTTCAAAATCCATAAATAATATTTTATAAACTAATTTCGTGTTTGGTGCATTTTTTTATAGTTACTGCCCAGTTTTTATAATTACATCCCATTTATTATTTTTTAAAGCCCATTTTCCTGTTAAGCCTAATGCATCCCTCCTAGGAAAGATTTGCAGCCCAGCGGGGCGGAGAATAACAAGTTGACCTTGCCTGGGTATTCCTCAAAAAGACGTATAGCTGGGCTAGCCATTTTCATCTTGAAAAAATTAGTATCTGGGCTGGATATCTGGCCTGGGCTAGACGGGCCACAGCCCGCCCAGTTAATACCCTGCTCTCCTCTGAACAACAACGAAATCATCGCCAAGAAAAACTCTGTAGTGCTCATGCCTCAAAAACACAAATACTGCTCGAGCTGCTTGGTCCCAGCTGTCGGCCACACCTTGTGCAATTCTCTCGTTTATATTGACTACATAGGTTGACAATGGTGTGGGACCGTGATGTCAGGAAACCAGGAGAAAGCAAAAAAAATATAGTTGTACATAATAAGGAGGCACTTGCGTACGTACGGCTATGGCCCTAGTGGGTCCCTAGTGTCATCCAGTCAAAATAAAGTCATCTCCTGAATCCTCATGTTCGTTGACGATGTTAACAATGCTCGGCGCCACGGCGAGCGCAACAACTCGAAGGACAACGGAGAGGGCCTCGTGAGCCCTACGGATGGTCTGATACAACGCCTGCTACTCATTCAGGAAGCCAGGATCATCGGACACCTATGAGCACCTTCGAGAAACTAAGACGGCATGACACGGTAAGGCTGCGCTTGGGAGCTCTGGTTTATTTCAAACATGTATTAACATACAAGTGTAATTTACCCGTCATCGAAAACAATGCGTAAAATACAGGCGTAATGAAACCGAGGGCCCGAGGTCTGTAAGTAAAACCGGCGGGTTACGCGTGTAATTTGAGAGACCAGTGTATACTTTATGAGCACTGCTATATGGATGACATTACCAGACGATACATGCACGACGTGTGTATCATGCCATCCATGGGCAAGGCTGAAACAGCAGCTAACAGCTGGATTAGCAATCGTCCGAGTGTTGTTCAGCGTTTTTATCGTGTGTCAAGTACTTCCGATATTTTACTACTCGAAATCGACCAACCAAGCGCCTTCGCCCGAGACCATCTGCCTTAATTTACAAGCGTTAGTTTTACAAGCGGTTTTGGTTGGAAAACGACGATCCAATCATGGCCTAATATCATGAGTTGGTCGGAAGATCATAAGGTTTCACATCTAACCTACCCGACTTGTCGTATAGGCTATGAATGAAACATCAGACGATGAACTTCTTAAGCACGGAAACAACAGAAGAGGATGATCTTCTTAACAAGCAAATCACTGGCATTAGATCGACATGCAAAACAATACGAAGCATTATTCTCAGGAGGTACGGTGAACAGGTCGTGATGCCGCATGCCACAACGTTCCAAGCTCAACTTTGCAATCAAACACAAGGCCTGGCATTACATAGACAATATTTAGAACAAACTCTTAACACAGGAATATCTCAGCAGAGTAACTATTTACTTCTAAACTAAACACAGGAATAGGAAAAAACACTCGACGCTGCTCACAGCAAGGGCGTCCCACTCAAAAATATCAAATGCATGTCTTCTGGCTAACATCAATGAGCAAATTTTGACAAGGTTTTCCAATTCCAATATATTAAACTAACGTCTTGTTGCTAACATCAATGATTAAACTTTGACAAGCTTTTCCCATTCAAAATATGTAATGCCTATGATCGTGGAGTCCTGTCGCTTCTTGTACTTGTTTGGGCACTTCTTGCCCAGGGCACTCCACGTGTTGTTAAATTGCCAATGGTCTCTGCAGACTAGTCATGTCACCGGTGTCTAATATTTATGGCACCGGCTGTAGCAATGGAGGGATTCGGTGCCAAACTAAGAAAAGGTGAAATTGGCACCTCTTTTGGCCTACATAGTGGAAGGCCTAATAGTCTATAAAGCTTCTCGGTCATTCCTTCTGTAATGTAGCACAAACAATGACTGCTTCTTTCTACAAAGTGGAACGACCAACTGGACCTAGTAATTCAGCAGTTTGCCTTGGACACATTGGCTCCTTTTGTGCAGTTGAACTAAAATCAAAGTCGGAATAAAACTGAGCTTTAATTTTGATATCCCTGTAAGCAACAAAAGGTATAAGGGAAACAATTACTTAGAAATAACGGTTGATGACTTGTACTCCTAGAAGAAAAACATCTACTGATCTACCTTATCTTAATGGGAAACAAAGCAAGAGAGTAGCAATTCTCAATCAGTGTGATTCATTCATATTAACTAAGACATTATCTTAACAATGCCTTGTTTCAAGATGTATAAAGAAAGAAAAAGCAGAAACGTATCATTCCTAAAACAATGCAACTGATTCATTTTAATAGAGACATTATCTTAACAATATCTTGGTTAAACATGTAGAAAGAACTACAAAGCAGGATAGTACCATTTGTAAAACACTGTAAGTCTGTAACTGATATATAATAACAGAGACATTATCTGAACAATACATTTCTTAAACATGTACTCCGGCCGATCCCTAACAGAAATGGTACTCCTGCCGATCCCTAACAAGTGTTTGCAGTTTTGAACTAAGATTCAGTTCCAGGGTAGAGTGGGTGCAACAACAGTATGTGCTTCCATCTACTTATAAAGGGGGTGATGCAGAGTTTGTTGTAACAAAGCAACAAGCATCATGTCTGGGTTGGTACCATTTTTGTTCACTACTTAATGGGAAAAGACATCAATACAATAGCTTCAATTCAACATTTATTTAAAACAGTACCAATACAAGTAGCACAACATCTCAAAGCACACTGCACAATCATGTGGATGAAGGCCTGTACTGACCTTTCATGAGACCAACAACGATAAAATACGAATCTGCCAACACGAATAGGAAATCCAATCTCGTTTTGTGCAGTTGCACTGAAATCAAGCAAAGTGTTTCGCGTAGCAAAGCAAAATGTCACAATAGCAACAAGTTGAATAGATATCCCTGTATAAACAGAGGCAAAAAAGGAATCAATTACTGGCTAATAAAGGAGGATGAAACACGCGGACACAAAAATGGTAATCCCGCCAATCCCTAACAAGTGTTGCAGTTTTGAAATAAGATTCGGTAGTTAATTCTGAGAGTGGCATCAATTACTGGCTTATAAAGGTGGTGATGCTGAATTTGTTGTAACAAAGCAACAAGCATCATTCTGGGTTGGTCCCAGTTTTGTTCACTACTTAATGGGAAAAGACAGCAATACAATAGCTTCAATTCATCATTTATTTAAAACTGTACCAATACAAGTAGCACAACATCTCAAAACACATTGCACGATCATGTGGATGAAGGCAAGTACCAACCTGTCATGACGCACACAAGATCACGTACGAATCTGCCAACACGAATAGGAAATCCAATCTCGTTTTGTGCAGTTGCACTGAAATCAAGCAAAGTGTTTCGCGTAGCAAAGCAAAATGTCACAATAGCAACAAGTTGAATAGATATCCCTGTATAAACAGAGGCAAAAAAGGAATCAATTGTTGTCTAATAAAGGAGGATGAAACACGCGGACACAAAAATGGTAATCCCGCCAATCCCTAACAAGTGTTGCAGTTTTGAAATAAGATTCGGTAGTTAATTCTGAGAGTGGCATCAATTACTGGCTTATAAAGGGGGTGATGTTGAATTTGTTGTAACAAAACAACAAGCATCATGTCTGGGTTGGTCCCATTTTTGTTCACTACTTAATGGGAAAAGACAGCAATACAATAGCTTCAATTCATCATTTATTTAAAACAGTACCAATACAAGTAGCACAGCATCTCAAAGCACACTGCACAATCATGTGGATGAAGGCATGTACTGACCTTTCATGAGACGACCAACATAAAATATGAATCTACCAACACAAATAGGAAATCCAATCAAGTTTTGTGCAGTTGCACTGAAATCAAGCAAAGTTGTCGGTGTGACATTTAAGTTTTCTATAGCAACAAGTTGAATAGATATCCCTGTTTTAAGAGGCAAAAAAGAAAACAATTACTGGCCAATAAAGGAGGACGAAACATGCGGCCACAAAAAGAAGCATCACCTTATCTTGATGAAAACAAAGTATAGGACAGTAGCATTTCTAAAACGGTTGCATTGATTCATATTAACAGAGAAATTCTTTTAAAACAGATCAGTAGTTAATTCTGAGATTAACAACAGCAAAATAGCTGCATGGGACATGCCAGCACCATGTGCGTCCACACGCATAAATGGGTGATGCAGAGTATGTAGCCAAGCAGCATATATGCGCTGGTCCCATATTTGTTCTCTTTGAACCCTCTTCCTATGTGAGGGCAGTAAATCTAGTCGTGCACAAACTACCCGACCCCCCAGTTTCTTTCCCTTTTCAACAAAGAGATCAGTTCCTTACAGATGTGTGTACTGGGTTACCCCCTTTTTCCCTTTTTGACCTACAAAGCGGCTGGATAGCCAATCTATACTAGTTTCCGCCCCTCCTTTCCTCATTGAACCACGTCCTAGATTCTTGATGCATCCCACCACACCCTTCTTTCCTCTTTGAACCAAGACCTAGATTCGACTACAGATCAAAAAAGATCCACATGCAGCTAGAGCAACGACGGTTTCAAAGAAACTTATACCTTAGGGTCGTCGGGATGTGGCAAGGCGTGCGGCAGGAGGCCGGATCTGCCCACACTACGTACGATAGCGAGATAGAAGGGGTCGGTGGCCCTCCCGCACAGGCGCTGGGTGAAAGAGAACAACGTAGCTGGCAGTGGATTGCCTCCCTCACTGAAGGCGATAGAGTGAACGCTGCACCTCCTCCCCTTCCCGGTGCGACGGGATACGGACGCCTCCTTCACTAGTTGTGAGGGGGGAGAGAGAGAGAGACAAGAGGCCAACGCAGTCTTGTTTAGATCAGGTGAAGAGAGGGTGAGAGACTGTGAATATAGCAAACCCTAGCAAATGAACGCCGAGCCTCCAGCGTGTAACATATATGTAGTGCGGCGAGCGTGTGGAGAGTGCAAACCCTAGCGAACAAGCGCTGAGGCTCCCGCTTATATATATACTACTGTAGTACGGGCTGAGCTCCGGTGCCTTCACTGCACCTGCTTTTGGCTGTATGACAGGTGAGCCAGCCATATTTTGGGCCCACCTGTCATAAATCCAAAGGCAGGTGCACTAAGTTAATGAAGCTGCGTCCATATAGTACTCTCGTGTATACGACTAAAATATAGTGGAGTGGTTTTCTTATTCTCTCCATAACAATCGTTTTAAATTGTGTAAGTACGAAACGAAACTCTTTATTTAATGTACAGTGAAGAAAACTAGTACTACTTCCGATGAACTAATGATCCACGCCCACGCGTCCTGGTCGCACTTCCCGTCCTTCACGTGTGGTACACTACCCTCCCTTAAGAAAACTCGATCAAAAACATGCCCCCGCTTCCAGGTCGCGAGAGTCGTCGCGCACACACACATAGACATAGACATGCATATTCGTGTTTACGTAAAATTCCATTTCCATCTCCATCTCCAATCATATTTGTCCAACTGGCACATTATTACGTTGTTAATTATATACGCATCAATATTGACGTACATCATCTCTTGTTTGCGCATGTCCGGACCGCTGCCACGGCCGGTCCTGACCAACCTGAACCCTCTTCATCACCCACGCGTGCTTCCCGCCTGAAACGGTCAGTGCCACATTCATGCCCGGCCAGAGCGGACGCGACCTCTCACTGGCGCCGGCGTTGAAGCGGCGCGTCGGCCGAGAGAGCGTCGCCCGCATCACTTCTGGGTGCACGCGGCTACTCCGCGTTCAAAGGTCGCAATAGCCGGCTACAACATGAGCGATCTCTTCTAGTAGTAAGTTCTTGGGAGTCCGTGCTATAGCTAGCTGTCCTCCCCCAACTCGTCAATCTCTTCCAGTAGTGCTAGTACTCCATGGCACGATCCATCGACAAGCAGGTGGGAAAGTTATGGTATACTACTCGGTTTGCGGTGAGTGGCATGCCGAGCAACCGTGTGGGGTTGAGCCGTGGAGGAGGGTGAGACACGAACACGACAGACGTGATTTAAACGTTGGTTTTGCTCGATGGCGCGATCCAATGAAACGAAACGTTGGTTTCTCTCCGTTTCCATTTTTTCTCCGGAAAAATGGAAACTTTTCCACTCCATTTTCATTCCTATTCCAAGATTGCCCCGTTACAACGTTCCATCAAATACAAAGGAAAACTAAAACGCATGCTGATGCATCTCAATGATTCGCAGATCATAGCCAATATTTACTTCACAACTAAAGAAAAAAGTTGTGAGAGAGTGTACGATAGAACAACTACTGATGGGGTCACTACGACTTAAACCATCACTACTAGGAAAAGGGCTATAGATGGAATTGACACTAATGGCGCACCAGACATGTGGTGCGCCATTACTATATACTAATGGCGCACCATGTGTTGGTGCGCCATTAGTGTCCAAATACTAATGGCGCACCACATCCATGGTGCGCCATTAGTAACTTGGCCACCACTTCCACCGAATGCACCCCCCCCCCTCGTGGACCGCCTTTTCAGTTTTAAAAAAATAAAAAAATGATGGAAATGTCAAAAAAATAAAAGAAAAAAAGTTTCCCATGTGATATGTGGTCTAGTTGTTGTGAAAATTTACAAATATGAATTTCGACTTTATTTGCGAAATCTCTTGAGAATTTGTAAAATGGGCATAACTTTTGCGTACGAACTCGGATGAAAAAGTTTTTTATATGAAAAATCGTCTACTTGAAAAGTTTAAACATTTTCAAAATCCTCAAAAACCTAACAGAAAAAAAGATACAGGGCTTTTAAGATCTGGAGAGGCAAAAAAATTCAAAAAAATTCAAACTTACTAATGGCGCACCTACCCATGGTGCGCCATTACTATCTTCCCGCCTTCAAAATTCAAAATAAGTCAAAAAAATAAAAATAAAAAAGTTACTAATGGCGCACCTGCCCATGGTGCGCCATTAGTATCTTCCCGCCTTCAAAATTCAAAATAAATCAAAAAAATAAAAAAGTTAGTAATGGCGCACCTGCCCGCGGTGCGCCATTACAGAAAACAAAACAAAAAAAACTGGAAAAAAATAAAAATAGCAACAATAAGTATTTTGTTGTAAGTAGAAACAAAATAAAATAAATAACACAACAAAGAAAACAAAAAAAAACTAAAAAAGTGTTTCAAATTTGAAAACTAATGGCACTAACAGAAAACTTATAGTTTTTCTAAAACTAAAAGCAAAAAGAATTAAAAAAATAAAGCAAAAAACAAAAGAAAATAAATAATGCAGAAAAAAACAAAAAACTGGAAAAAACTAGGCACTAAAAGCAAAAAAAACAAAAAAAGTGTTTTCAAATTTGAAAACTAATGGCAGTAACAGAAAGTTTATAATTTTTGTGACCTAAAAGAAAAAAGAAAACACTAAAAAACTATAAGTATTTTGTTCTAAGTATAAATGAAAAAATAAATAGCAAAAAAGAAAAAATGCCTATAATATTTTTTATGACTAACTAAAATTACCAAATTGAGTATAATGATAAAACACAATAATATTAAATAGCAGGAAAAAGAATGACTCAAAAATCAATTTTTATAGTAAAGTTATTCATAAACTAGTGATTCACACAAATTTTAAAAAATTCAAATTTAAACTATTCAAATTTTAAAACTAATGGCACTAACAGAAAGTTTATAATTTTTGTGACCTAAAAGAAAAAAATCACTAAAAAACTATAAGTATTTAGTTCTAAGTAGAAATGAAAAAATAAATAGTAAAAAAAATGCCACCTACTGGGCCACCACGGCCTGAATACGACTAGAAGCCCATCCATGGGCCAGGATTCAGGCCCGCAGAAGGTCCAGCAGGCCAACATGCATAGCGGTGTGAGATTAGGCCCAGAGGCCTGCAGTTCTGAGGAGTTCGATGGAGATGGCGGGGCATCGCTTATAAACAGGTGCGGCCGCTCCTCAGCTAGCGAGGTGGGACTAAACATCCCACCGCATCGCGGCTTTGGCAGGCGCAGGCCTTTGTTCCAGGTTGGTGGCACCAACCGGGACTAAAGGGGGGCATTGGTCGCGGTTGTTGCCACGAACCGTGACCAATGCCCCCCTTTAGTCCCGGTTGGTGCCACCAACCGGGACCAAAGGCCGCCGCTTCCCGCCCTTTGGGCTGCTAAAAAGAGGCCTTTGGTCCTGGTTGGTGGCACCAACCGGGACTAAAGGGGGCATTGGTCACGGTTCATGCCACGAACCGGGACCAAAGCCTTTCCTATATAACCAAACACTTGGGAAATTTCCCCCCACCCGCCATTCTTCTCCAACGCTGCCAGGCTGCTGCGCTGCTCCTCGATGCCGGCCCCTGCCCCGACGTCGCCGTCGCCTCCCCTAGCCGCCCGAGGTCGCCGTCGCCGCCCGCTCGCCATCGGCCGTGCCCTCGCCCGACGCCGCTCGCCGCTCGCCGCCCTGCCCCGACGCGCGTCGCGCGCCCTGGCCCGGCCGCCGTCGCCCCTGCCCCGCCCGTCGCCGTCGCCCCTGCCCCGCCCGTCGTCCTTACCTCTTCATTGTTCTCCTCCACTCCACCTCTCCTCCACTCCATCTCCTCCACTCCTCCACTCCATCTTCCCTTCTCTCCTCCACCATACTACCCTCCTCCGCTCCGGTGACCTCCTCCTCCTCCTCTCCGGCGACCTCCTCCTCCCTCCTCTCCTCCCCTCCCCTCCCCTTATGGTTTCTCCTCCCTCCTCTCCGCTGAGCTCCTCCTCCCTCCTCTCCGGTGAGCTCCTCCTCCCACCTCTCCGGTGAGCTCCTCCTCCCTCCTCTCCGGTGAGCTCCTCCTCCCACCTCTCCGGTGAGCTCCTCCTCCCTCCTCTCCGGTGAGCTCCTCCTCCCTCCTCTCCTCCCATCCCCTCATGGTTTCTCCTTCCTCCTCTCCGATGCTCCAGTGAACTCCTCTCCGGTGACCTCCTCCTCCTCCTCTCCAGCGAACTCCTCCTCCTCTCCGGCGATGTAGGCGAGCGCCTCTCCGGTGACCTCCTCCTCCTCCTCTTCGGCGAACTCCTCTCCGGCAAAAGAACACGGCAAAAGAACGTACAAGATCCAAAAACAGGAAAAAAATTTGAAATAATATCGTGCCAAAAAACGAGCAAAAAATGGGCAAAAAATCACGATCCAGATCCAAATTCAAAATTCAAAAATAGCAATGGTGCACGGTGGGGGTTAGACGGTGCGCCACTACTATTTTCCCGCCTTCAAAATTCAAATATACTAATGGCGCACCAGTGGCCTATACTAATGGCGCACTAGTGGCCTATACTAATGGCACACCAGTGATGCACCATTAGTATACTAGATACTAATGGCGCACCAGTGGTGCGCCATTAGTAGGCAAAACTGGTGCGCCATTAGTAGCCCTTTTCCTAGTAGTGCCTAAACCCTAAACATGATTTAATTTCCTGGCCAGGTAGAACCTGTCGAAGGAAAGACGGCTGGCACCCTTGGATCATACGATGCTTTTGTGTTGTTCCACTAAAATCGACCTGAGCATCCCTGATGGCAAAGATATTGAAGAAGTGTGATTAGAATAATAGTACTGGCACTAGTTCATGAGACATAAACTCATCACAAGTAGAAGCCGGTAGAAGTAGAGAAAGATCTACATGGAGATGGAGCTACGGCAGTGGAGCAAGCCGGCTCCAAAAGGAAGATGCACTACCTGGGACGTCGGGCTGTAGCTAGAAGGGCGGTTCGGACACGACATCGGCCCATACCGCGGTGACCCCCGATTGGGACGCACCGACTGTGGGTTTTCTCCCTCGCCGATGTCGACCGCGTCTACGCAGAACATTGTTCCCTTCCCCCAGCTGCGGGATCACGCTCGTTGTTCTATGCTTGTGAAGAGAGCAACCTAAGCAAGCAGGCTTGTAGCTTAGGCTCCTGCTAGTGTATATATAGTGGTTTTCTTTTTCTCTCCATATCAACCATTTTATATTGCGTACGTGTCATTCAAGAGTGAAATGATGGTTGCTTCTTTTGACTAACTTACTGTGTGATTTGACTGCTCCTTAGTGGCCCCTACACGTACTCCTCCTACGTGTATGCAACAGTCACACGTACACATGGACGCAAAAACGCGCGCGACGCCCTAATGCATGCATGTCCGAGCACACGATGGAACACACATGGTCACGCTCAAGTGCTCAACCTACACGTGCATGCACACACATACTCAGTCAGGGTGAGCTAGTGACCGTATGAACACCGGAAAATATATATATTGAGCGCAATGAGCGTATTATGAAGTCCACCGATCGTATTTTTACAAATATGCAGTGATAGATAGTGTATTTATCTCGTTTGAAATTAAGCCATATTAACCGGAGAGGAGGCAGCATGGACTAGCATTACTTTGTTGTGTCCCGTCAACTTGCCGAATGAGGAGAAGGTTGCAGGACGGGAGAAGCTTGCGCGCGGTGGCTCGCAGGACAAGGAGACACTTTTGACTAATGCAAGCTCTCCCTCGCTCAGGTGGTGGACGTGCAACAGTTAATTCGGTGTCAGATTGCCAGAAGCATACACTATACTACTAGTGCTATTATTGTTCGACTTCCCGAACAACCAAGCGCAAAGTTTACTAGTACTACTACTATGGTCCATAAAGGTACGTACTATACTAGTACTAGGAACCGGATGGAGGAGCGTCTGCACTCTTATTACAATTTTAAAATGTGATAAAGCAATCCTCAACACATTTGGTTCTCTTCGAGGGTTCTCGCATGTGATAATGGAAGTTGATTGCATGGAAAACTCCCCACAATTCTCGCTTAATTCTAGCTCATATCCTGTTACAAATAGTAGCGCTCAGTAATATTTCCTCTTTTTTTGTTATTCAGCACGTAAACACGTCAGCAAACCTTGCGGTGCATCTTCGTGCGAACCGTGCTTGCTGCACTTTGAATGTGGCCGAGAGCTGGCTTGATGAAACACCTCGCTTCCTACTTCTTTTTTTGCGGGGTACCTCGCTTCCTAGTGACCAGTGTCTTGGCTGATCATCCTAAGAATGCTTATATATGAATAAAGCTATCTCATTTGCCCGCAAAAAATATTAAGCCATATTAACCGGAAAGGAGGGAGTATGGACTAGCACTACTTTTGGGTGTGTCCCGTCAACTCATAGAACGAGGAGAATCTTGCAGGACAAGGTGAAGCTCGCTTACGCCTTTTGACTAATGCAACCTACCCTCGGTGAACATGCATCAGTCCATTCGGTGTCAGATTGTCAGAGGCATACACTGTAGTACCCAACATGCGGAGTACCATCATTGTTCGACTTCACGAAGGGGCGAAGAGCCAAGCGCAGTAGTACGCGTACTTGGTTTTGCACCTTCATACTACTCCACCCTCCGTCATAGTTTACAGGGCGCGCTTCATTATGATGCATTTCTCTCAATGCATTTCCACCACCAGAGAGACTTTAGACGTGTTTGGTTTAATGCTCAATTAATTAGGGCGTGGTAACCGCAATCAAGTCCACAATTTTCTCTCCATGTACTGTACTACTACGGAGTGCATGCATGTGTGTACCCGGGGTGGAAGCACTGCATGCATGTGTGTATGCATTATTCCCTCTAGTAATAGACGTCGTGCTATAACTACCAATGCTATTTTTCAGGCCGATCGCTAGTCGCCTTGGTCCCACAGATTTTTTTCTTTTTTCTGAAGCGCGCTGTATAAACAGTGACGGATGGAGTAGTATGAGCGGATTCAAAGAAGAGCGTATTGATGGTTGCTTCTTCAGAGCAACTTACAGTGGGAAAGGCGGGGCTTATGATTTGACTGCTCATTACTCACTATTAATGCGGCGCAACGACCGGGCTGAGTCTCCCATGCGGTTGTGCACTACCCCCTCGGTTCTTAAATATACTCCGAAGTATTTGTCTTTCTAGAGATTTCAACGAGTGACTACTCAAATATTTGTATTTTTAGAGATTTCAAATGGACTGGCACATACGGATGTATATAGACATATTTTAGAGTGTAGATTCACTCATTTTGCTCCGTATGTAGTCACTTGTTGAAATCTCTGTTAAGACGAATAGAATATTTAGGAATGGAGGGAGTACACATACGAAGCAAAATGAGTGAATCTACACTCTAAAATATGCCCGTTTGAAATTTGTAAAAAGAAAAATATTTAGGAACGAAGGAGTATAATTTTGTGCATGGCACATGGACCCGGATGATGAAGAGGCTTCTGGCAATGCTATCAAGCTTCCATCATTTGTTTACATAATTGACGTACTATACAAATAATTTTCCAGCGACATGAAATTGTACAATGGTGTGAGCTTTCAGCTTTTGTTTCGCGTGTCTTGCCATCGATGCTCTTTCGGAGACAATAAAAAACTAACTTCCTTGCTAATGCATGTCAATTATTAGCAGATCAGAGCTAATAATTACATCACAACTGAATACAAAGTTGTGAGAAGGTGTTAAATTAAAATTGATCCATGCTTTCATTGGTAGCAACGTCCCCCCCAGCTCTGTCTAAATCAACAAGGCATGTTGGGAAAAAAGTAGCTGTCTGGAGCATGCAACATTCCGATCATTTTGTGCAGTTCCACTAAAATAGAGCTGAGCGTCCCTGTTCCAAAGATATCAAGTGTGATTACGATAATAAAGGACTGCTGATGAAACAATAAACACACAAATAGAAGCCGTTCACCTTTGCAGTCTCTCTTAAGACTAACTAGCTGGAGAAGATTAGGCTCGGAGTTGGATGAGGAGGATAGAGCAAAACCAATCTCCCTTTGTGCAGTCGCACTGAAATGTAGAGATGTTGCCCGTGTGACATTTTAGTACAACTGCACAAAATACTCTTAAGAAAAAAGTGATTTGTGCAGTTCACCAAAAGGTCGCAATAGCAACGAGGTGAAATGGATAGCCCTGTTTGCAAAAAAGAGGTAGAAAGGAAACAATTACTAGCCAATAACAGTTGATGACACATGCGACGACAAAAAAGAAGCATATTCCTTGTCCTAAGGGAAGATAACAACACGGTTGTGTTTGTCTAAAACGGTGTGAGGACGAGAATGCAATATGGAAAGTACGTCGGACGTGCTACGTTTTGGGCAAAGAACTATGGAAGATCCACATGCAGCGACGTGGGAAAACAGGCAGTGGAGCAAGGCCGGAGGGGATACCTGGAGGTCGTCGGGATGTAACTAGGTGAGCGACAGCGGGCGGAATCTGCGAGCAGGTGGCGTAGGCCCTGCCGCGCCGGAGCTTGGTCAGAGAGAATGATGTGTACCGCAGATCGGGACGTGCTGCCTCGGCGCCGTTGAACGGAGAAATGATGCACTTCCTCCCTTTCCCCCGGCGGACGGGATGCGGCCGGATCAGTGACCAACGGTGAGAGAGAGAGAGAGGCCACCGCACCCCCTTTCCCCCGGCGGATGGGATGCGGCCAGATCAGTGACCAACGGTGAGAGAGAGAGAGAGAGGCCACCGGAGCCTTATGTGAGATACTCTGAAGAGCGGACTACCTTTTCCTCCATACAAATCGTTTTATATTCTGTGTACGTGCCATTGAGCGCTATAACTTTATTTAAAAATAACGCGACAACACGTCAAGTCGAACTTTGTTTCGTGCACGTATGGTACACGACCTCCCTAGGTAAACAACCGCTACAGGCGTTCAAATTAGCACATGGGCTGCCATTTCGTAAAGAAATGAGCTCCACCATGTACCCGCGCGGGTGTGGATGGGCACGAAGCGTGAGTACGTGCACGGTACACCTATTCTCTTCTTGTATAAGTACACCACCTACGTGGGGTTGTGAGAGAGATACAAACCTAGAGAGATATAGTGTGTGGGTTCTTGAGAGTTTTTTTTGTGGGGGGGGTCAATCAAAATATTTAACATATGCAATGTGTGTGAAATAGAGTCCTGGATATAACACATATATAGAGGGGGCAATCCACGAGAAGAGAGTGGAGGTATCATCTGCTTGAGGTGTCCATAGAATCGAAGAGAGGGATGATATGTGTGTGTGTGTGCGCGCGTGCGCGCGATCGATAAAGAGTGCCTTCGAATTTGTGTGTGCCCACGTCAAAGATATAGAGTGGCTGGCCTACTGGAACGTGAGATGGGACATGTGCAGTTTGTCTCTATGGCATGGATACCTACCTGCAGCGCTCGACTATCGGTGTGTGGTGGGGGAAGAGGGAAGCCCAATTAACTATAGAGGTACAATGCCAGGTATATGTGTGGAGGAGGAGAGAGGCCTACCTCATGTATTAAGGAGATCGATCTGCCTCATGTATTAAGGGAGATCGATCGGCATCCATGCATATGTGCAGGAGATGAATAAGGTTGGGAGAGAGACAGAGCTAGAGTGTTGGAGGGGGTGGTAGTGGAGTTGCTTCTAACAAATGGTGGGATAGGCTTGCTAGACAAACGGAGGGCACGCCCGCAATATCAATAAGAGAGGAGATGGCTGCTTGTTGTCTGTGCACGTGCGTGTGAGAGACGGGTCAGGAGGCATGCACGAATGATGAGGGGGGACGATGTGGCTGTGGTAAGCAGACGTAACTACATAGGAAGATCAATCGCCCTTTGTAAGAGAAAGGAGAGACATAACTTGTGAGGTACGTCGATCGATGGGGGGGTAGTTAAAGTCGATCTAGGTATATGTTGGGAGATCGATCGGTATACATGCATGTGTGTGTTAGAAGCAAATGAGGCACGAGGAGAAGGATAGAGAGAGAGGGATGCATGTAGGAGGTGGTACGAGAGGCATACTATATCGAGGGGGAGGAGTGTGCGAGTACGAGAACGATGAAAAGAGTGGTGGGAGTGAGGCATGGACGGTGACAAGAGAAGAGGGGAAGCTTGTGTTTGTGCTAGGCACACCTGGCTAGAGAGGCATATCGATCGATGTGTGCCGTAAAGAAGGAGCTGGGGGGCCTACACACACCGTGGGTGAACGACCTAAAGTGAAAAGACGAATTTGCGCGATGGAGCTAGAGAATGCTGAGGGAGGGTGAGAGGGATGCGGGCGTGTGCATGCACAAGAGAAAGTTAGCGCTAGCTACAAAGATAAGAGGGTTGTGTGGGTGTAAAAGACGAATAGAGATCATATATACTTCATTATAAAAAGTGAATTCGGAAATTTGAAGAATTTATCATAGTGTTTCAAACCGACGGATGTGTGAATATATATAACGGTGATACACATGGTGTGGTTATGAACATGGTATACTACATTTAATATATTTTATCTCTACTCTTATAAAAAACGGAGTTGTTGATGATGGTGTGCCTGCCATCCTGCATTATAGGCCGTCTGATTTATATCTGGCGGATAGCAAGGAAACTATGATGGTTGAAGTTGGCAACAATCATGATTGTAGATTCTTATTGAAATAGAGAAACGAATTCAAATTTAGTTCGAATTGCAGCGGTAGTATAGACATTTGGAATGCACTAAAATGTTGGTATGAGTAGGTTACATGCATTATACAGCAAGCAAAAAAATTTAATCGGACATAACATGGATTCATACTCCCTCCTTCCATCTATATAGGGCGTAATGAGATTTTTAAGACCGCCTTTGACTATTGACAAGATTAATAGTACATGACATGCACAATGTGAAAATTATATCATTGAAAGAACCTTTCACAGACGAATTTAACGGTGTGCTTTGTGTAAGTTGCATGTCATATATCATTGCTCTAATATTTGGTCAAAGTTAGCATCGAAAAACGCATTAGGCCCTATATAGATGGAAGGAGGGAGTAGCTTTGAATAGCATTTGTATAGTAAAACGGGGCAAGACTCTCTCTTTGTGTGGTGTGAATAGTTTTATTTTTTTCGTTTTCTTTTTGGTTGAGGGAAGTGCGAATTGATTTGGTACGTACAAGTACAATATTACTACACGTTAGGCTTGTCCCTAAAATTCAACCCGCGTCTTGTTATATCCCGAAAAATCAGATATTGTGCTCCCAAAACTGGCGCCTTCACAACCCGCGCCTTGCTATCCCGAAATTACAACGCGCGCGAAAACTCCCTTCAGCTACCAAATCCCGACACGCGAAATCCCCCTTCTAACCCTGAGCCAAAAGGGCCGCTAGTTCAAATCGGTGGGGGTACTTTTGTAACACACCCTACATTTTGGACAAGCGCATTCCTAAGTCATGCTTCACCCCCTCCCATCGCCCCCTTTCGCCATTCGAAATCCCAGGCCGCCATAACCTCTCCGCTCCAGCCGCGAAACCCCACCCTCCTCCGTCCGCCACGTCACCGCTGCCCAGCTGGAGCCTCTTCCCCGACGACGTCGTCCACCGCAATAGCTCGACGTCCCTCGTCCACCTCCCCGGATGAGGATCCGTCGTCCATCTCGCCGTCCCGCCGGTTCAGCCGCCCCGTCCTCCACCTCCAAGGAGCTGCTCCGACGATCGCCTCGTCTATCGCGGCTGCTCCATCCCCACAGCGCCGCCTTAACCTGCTCCACCGGAACCGCAACATCCTCACCGACTCCTCGGACGAAGCCGAGGCCTACTCGGCGCCACCAAAGAGGTTGTACACTCATCGCATCGCACCTTCTCCTTAACTCGACCTCCCGGCGCCGACGGTGCTCCATCCCGCACCCCCATGGAGCGGCTACCATGAAGCCGGCGCCACGGGCGACATCTCCATGGCGGCTCTCCCCCAGTGCGAGGCCCCTTCGGCGGCGGTGTCCATACCAGTCGGATCTGCTGCTGCTGCTGCTCTGGCTCTCGCTCGATCGCTCGCTCGCCCAGCTGCTGCTGCTGCTCTCCCCCTCGCTCGTGCTGCTGCTCTGCTCCGATTAAGCCACACTTCAGTCGACTGAATCGACTTTTGGGTCAGTCGATTTTCAGGGGTTGGGGGGGCTCGCCGGAGTTAAGGAAGAACCACCCGCAGCGGGGACGGGGGCTCGCCGGAGAGGTACCCCACTATCTATCTTAGGGTTCAGGGTGGGGGCGGGGGGCCTAGAGGGCTGGCCGGGGCGGTGGTGGCGAGTTGTTTCGGGGCGGCGAGGCGGCGCTGGGGCCGGCGGTTCGGCCGGTGGTGGCTGGCGGCTCAGGGGGGTGCAGGTTGAAGATGAACTGCAGGCCCTCCCTAAACTACATGACAAGTGCCTCTCTGCTACCATTGCGTTCAGTTTCGACAGTAGCATTCAGATTCCACAGTAAATTTCAGTTTCGACAGTTAAGTTCAGAGTCAACAGTTTTTACCTCATCTGTTGTAGTCAGGTGGTTTTTGGTGATGTTAATTTTACATCCATTTTACATCATCTATTGGAGATGCTATTAGAATCCCACTTGAGATTGACGATGTCTGTCTTGTGCTGCTTCAGCCTTGACGTCTTACGGCTCACCGGAGCTGCTCCAACGACAGAACGATCCATCACAACAGAGCAGTGCCCTGGACGCCGTCTACAGATTCCTCAGATCTTCCTCCACACCTCCGACAGCCACCTCTGCCTCAACTGCTTCAGCGACCAACCCAATGATGCTGAGGTCGACACGGCTACGGCAAAGAGGTTGTACACTTGTTGCATCACTTATTACTATACATTCACGTCGATCCATTAGGGCTATTTTGGTTCAACGGAAAAACATCGATCCACTGGTTGTTACCATCACTCTAAATTTCTGCATGCTCTCCTTACATAATCTCACCATATTTTTTTCGTATGCATGTCAGATATTGTACACAGTCATGCTGAACATGTAGAGAAAAAGAGAAGAGTTTTGCGCGGCAATACAATGTCATGCAGACATCGCTCCATGGTGGGTTCAATGGCAAACCCTCCCCACCCCTCTCCAGATTGTAATCCAGAGGAAGATATCTGTTCTGAGGCGGATTCGGACGCCGCTGACCACTCCTATTTACCCCCAAGGTGTTTGCTCTACCTTGGCATGATGATGTTAGTCATATCATGCATATGTTGCCTTGCAGTGCCTACTTTTGACATCATATATGTCATCTGCTTAGTTTAGACATGTTCTGTAATGCCACCTGTTTAGTTTCTATATCATATATGGGAATTATGCAGTCTCATGTCTTTTAGCCAGCCATAATATATGTGAAATGTGCAATGCCATCCTGTTTAACCAGGCATCATATATTTGAATGATATCTTGCCCATCCTTTTCTTCATTACATTTCCATTTGTCGACAATGTTTGTACATTAAACTACTCTTCCTGTGAATCAGCCATTTGGGTGGGAGATGGAAAAATCTGGAGTGAAAACAAGGCCTTCAGAGCAGACAGTGCTACCTGTCGAAGCAGATCTCTTGTTGGGTCCCGATAGCTCCTCAGAGATGGATTCAGAGACAGATGACCAGTCCTATTCCCCCACTGAGGTGTATGCTCTAACTTGGCACGGTTATACTGCTCATATCATGCATACGGTGTCTTGCATTGCATAGTTTAGACATCATATACACAATATTCAACACCATGTTCTTAGTTCAGACATCATATCGAATGCCCTCTGTTTAGCATATAAATCACATATGTGAATTAAATGATGCGATCCTGATTACTTAGATAACATGTAGGTGAATTATGTCATGCGATCCTGTTTAGTTATTCATCATATCTTTGAATTATGTTATGCTATGCTATCCAGTTTAGATAGACATCATATATGTGAAATTATGTCATGCTATCCGTTTTAGTTAAACAATATACATGTCAACTATTTCATGCCCTCTTTTTTCCACACTATCTATTGCATCTGTCTCTCATACAATGTCTGTACATTCAACTATGTTTCCTGTTTATCAGCCATTTGAATTGGAGCGGGTGATGCCAGTATCTAGCGGACTAAAAACACGGTCTTCAAATAAAACAGTGCTACCTCTTGGTGGAGATAGCACCCCGGTTGTACATGCACAAGAACCAGCCCTACCACACATAACCCAAACTCTCGCAGATTGTACCCCTACTACGATGGACAGAGAACCAGCTTCACCCAATCTAACCCCAACCCCAGCCGATAGTAACCCAGTTCCTGTTGACACAGCACCATCTCCACCACAGAGCTCCCAAACAAGAGCAGTTAGTAAGGCAGCTCCAGTGCCCAAAGGGCCAGTACTATCACGGCGAACCCCAACTCCACCAGTTAGTACGCCTATTCCTGTGGAGGAAGCACAACCAGCTAGTCGTAGTTTAGCATCTATCGCATTTGATGTTGTTAAATCGTATGTGCGTATCTTCCCATCTTGGAAATATTATACTGAAGATGAAGGAAAATGCCAGTTGCAGGTGTTTGTCCAGGAGTTATGTGTAAGTAATGTTATTCATGGCAATTACTTTGCTTCGTCCCATACATCCTACCTCCATGATGGTTATAATACAGCAAATTTTCCCATTTTTCTCTATAGAGAAGGACCGATTTGGAAACTCAGGATGAGGTAACCTGTGCTAATACCTCTGCTATCTTCAAGAATGCTTGGTGGCAGTATCGGAATTACCTGAAGAAAACGTACTTCACCGGCAAAGAAACTCATCAAATTCCCTTACGTTCTCCTGAGACACATTTACTGGACGATGACTGGGAACGCCTTGTTCTGTACTGGTCCCGAACCAAGAATGTGGTAAGGTCTATGAGCTCATTTTCTATTTTTAAGTATTATATTCTTGCGTCTTACTGTACTCTGTTCATGTAGAACAAGTGCCTAAACCTGAAGAACAACTGTTCTAATTTAAGATTCCATTGCTACCATAGGACATAGATATATGTTTGTTTGATGCTTTTATTATGTACTAGTACTTGGCAATAGAAGACTTGGTAGTTTAATCCTGTCCACCTTACTAATGAACTGGTTCACCGAAATGAGTTTCATATACTAGTACATGCTAAACTTGTTATGTGTCTGCTTGTTTCTTCTTTTAGAATGCTGACAGAATATTGGGGAAGAGTGCCTTATTAAGCAACGGTAAAGGAAGTAATGCAGATAAGGTTCAGGATAGTGACACATCCTGTCTTGGTTTAGTGTTGGAGTTACTGGCCACTACCGCTTGCACAAGCTATTCAAACTCACTGTCTGAATCAGTTCGGTTTCTTGAGTCTCAACTACAAGCTGAAAGACATCGATCAGCTGTGCTGCGACAAGAAGCGGAAGGACTGCGGAAGTCCCTGGAGCATTCAGATGCATACTTTCTGGTGCAACAGCAAGCGTTGGAGGATTTTAGCGCCAAACAGGACAAAGCTAATCAGCTTGCTAAGCTTATTGCCAGCATGGTGGATACCCAGGATAACGTTTCTTGAGCTCTTCTGAAGTTGTTTCAGTTATGCTCTTGTTTTGCTGCCGCGTTTATTTGCACTGGTGGCCAATTTTGACGGCCAGTGTATATGATATGCTGCTTTGTTCCCTATATTTGCACTGGTGGCGAACTTTGATGCCCAGTGGATGTAATATGTGTAATAGTCGTGATAGCCTAGCGTTAGTTGCTTGCTTATTTATTTCCTTGTTGTCTTGTTTATTTGTTTGCTTGTAGTCATTGCAGTTCTTTTTCCGCGGTTAACTAGTGGCTGCAATAACCTATTTTTTAAAACCAGGCCACAATAACCATGGGCTAATATTTACTGTAGTGACACTGGGCCTCCTACGGGCCGTAGAAACAGACGGGCCATAGAAACAGTAGGCCTTCTACGGGCCGTAGAAACAATGGGCCTTCTATGGGCCGTATCATCAATGCGCCTTATACGGGCCGTATGATCGATTGGCCAAACATGGGCCAATAACAGGCCGCATTATGGTCGTAAACGGGCTAGAGTTGGAATCGTCCGTTCATGGGCCGACCGTAACGGGCCATCGTTAATAGGCCGTATTTGATGATGCTATGAAAATGGCCCAACATATTAACGGACCACAAACGGGCCGACTGTAACCACATGCTGAATTTGGCCCACAAGCAGAAAATGACATTAATGGGCCATAAGTAAACGAATGCTAGGAATGAGCCCAAGAATAAATGGGCTCTGAGAAGGCCGAAAGATAACATGGGCTGGAAACGACCCAACAGAATAACGTGCCGTTAATGGGTATAAAGTGATGCACTGTTCATTACGAGCCAGTTTCACCACGGGCCGTTAATGGGTGTAAAGTGATACACTGTTCATTACGGGCCAGTTTCACCACGGGCCATTAATAGGCCAAGAGTTACATAGGGCCTCATATGGGCCGAAAGACGTCATGGGCCATACATGGGCCAGAAGTGAAGACGGGCTGGAATCATATTGGATGGCCCAGATGACGCTACTGGGCCTAATTCGGATAGGGCATAACGGGCCTTGGGTTAGCGGGCTGTAAATGGGCTATATGCGAACAGGCCATTAACAGGCTTTCCATGGGCTGGCCCGCCACCTTTTTACCAAGTCAAACGGGCCGACTTTTTCACAGAAATGGGCCTCTGTTGGGCCATGCCACGTGTCGACGTATCATAGGCGCCTATCTGACCCACTGACGAGCTGACACGTGTTTTGTCCGGCCAATAAGAATTTTACACGTGGAAATTTCCCATTGGTCGGGGCTATTAACGGGTTATCGGATCCAAAACCCGACCCAATAGCTTAACGGCGTTCCGTTACGGTGGATGCCATGTGTCGGTCACCCTTGACGAAAGCACTTCTATGACGCGCGATTTATCGTCATGGAAGTGGACACTTTCGTGATGATAATTTTGGTAATGTCATGGAACACTTCTACAACAACACAGGTATGACTATCTTGATTCTGTCATAAATTTGTCATGGATGTACATGCATGACAAAAAAAGCGACCTACTATGACAAACACGTATCATCACGGAAGTGTATTTTTTTGTAGTGGCACATAGAGTATTCTAATAAATCACGATTCATGTGTGTATCTCCCAAAAGGTGTGTATAGCAAGGATGATTGTGGAAAACTAAAAATCAAAGACTCAAATCATACAAGACGCTCCAAGCAAAACACATATCATGTGGTGAATAAAAATATAACCTCAAGTAAAGTTACCGATAGGCGAAGACGAAAGAGGGGATGCCTTCCGGGGCATCCCCAACCTTAGGCTCTTGGTTTTCCTTGAATATTACCTTAGGGTGCCTTGGGCACCCCCAAGCTTAGTCTCTTGCCACTCCTTATTCCATAGTCCATCAAATCCTTACCCAAAACTTGAAAACTTCACAACACAAAACTCAACAGAAAATCTCATAAGCTCCTTAGTATGAGAAAATAAATCACCACTTTTGGTACTATTCTGAACTCATTCTTTATTTATATTTGTGTAATATCTACTGTATTTCAACTTATCCATGGTTCATACGCCCCGATACTAGCCATAGAATCATCAAAATAAGCAAACAACACATAGAAAACAGGATCTATCAAAAACAGAACAGTCTATAGCAATCTGTAACTCCAGAATACTTATGTAACTCCCAAAATTCTGAAAAATTAGGAAAACCTAAGCAATTTGTTTATTAATCTTCTGCAAAAAGAATCAGTATTTTATCATGCTCCTGTTAAAAATGAGAATTGTTTTCCTAAGCGCAAAAGTTTCTGTTTTTCAGCAAGATCAAATCAACTATCACTGTAAGCTATCCCAAAGGTATTACTTGGCACAAACACTAACTAAAACACAAAAACCACATCTAACTAGAGTCTAGATGAATTATTTAATTCAAAACATAACCTAAAAAGCAAAAACAAAAAAATAAAATTGGGTTGCCTCCCAACAAACGCTATTGTTTAATGCCCTTAGCTAGGCATTGAGATTTCAATGATGCTCACAAGAAAGACAAGAATTGAAGCACAAAGAGAGCATCATAAAACACATGACAAACACATCTAAGTCTAACATACTCCCTATGCATAGGCATCTTATAAGCAAACAAATTATCAAGGAAAGCAAAAACTAGCATATGCATGGAAGAAGAAAGAAACAATAACAATCTGAACAAAACGAGAGGTAATTTAGTGACATGAAATTTGTACAACCATATTTTCCTCTCTCATAATAATTACATGCAGGATCATAATCAAATTCAACAATATATCTATCACATAAAACTTTCTCTTCATGATCCACATGCATGCAAAGTTGGCACTCTTCTGAAATAGTGGGATTATCACAAAATAAAGTCATGACCTCTCCGAACCCACTTTTATCAAAGACTTCATAAGATTGAATATTATCCAAATATGTGGGATCTAAAGTTGACACTCTTCCAAACCCACTTTCAGTATTATTGCAAACATTATTATCAATCACATATTCATCATGTGGCTTAAATATTTTTTCAAGATTGTAAGAAGAATCACCCCAATCATGATCATTGCAACAAGTACTGGACACAGCAAAACTAGCATCCCCAAGCTTAGGGTTTTTCATATCATTAACACAATTGTCATTAATAGAATTTATACTAATATCGTTGCAATCATGCTTTTCATTCAAGGAGCTATCGTGAATCACTTCATAAATTTCATCTTTCAACAGTTCATCACAATTTTCAGATTCGCGAATTTCAAGCAAAACCTCATAAAGATAATCTAGTGCACTCAACTCACTAGCAATTGGTTCATCAAAATTGGGTATATTAAAAAGATTAGCAAGGGTATGAGGATCCATAAGCTTTTTGTTCTTTCTTTCCAATAAATACACAATTAGCCAAGCGAATAAGCAAACAAACCAAGTAGACATAAGGGCAAACGAAAAGACGAACAGAAGAAGGGCGAAGAAAAGGGCAACTCTTTTCGAAAATCGTTTTAGAAGTGGGGGAGAGGAAAACAAGAGGCGAATGGCGAATAATGTAATGCAAGGGATGCGAGTTTATGATGGGTACTTGGTATGGCTTGACTTGGCGTAGATCTCCCCGGCAACGGCGCCAGAAATTCTTCCTGCTACTTCTTGAGCTTGCGTTGGTTTTTCCCTTGAAGAGGAAAGGATGATGCAGGAAAGTAGAGATAAGTATTTCCCTCAGTTTGAGAACCAAGGTATCAATCTAGTAGGAGATAATGCACAAGTCACTGAATACCTGCACAAACAAACAACAACTTGCACCCAACATGATAAAAGGGGTTGTCAATCCCTTCACGGTTACTTGCAAAAGTGAGATCTGGTAAAGATAGATAAATGGTAAAGTAAATATTTTTGGTTTATTTATCGGAAAGTAAAAGATTGCAAAATAGTAGATCGAAAACTTATATGATTGAAAATGGAACTTGTATTATGGAATATAGACCCGGGGGCCATACATTTCACTAGAGGCTTCTCTCATGATAGCAAATAATACGGTGGGTGAACAAATTACAGCCGAGCAATTGATAGAAAAGGGCAAAGTTATGACGATATCTAAGGCAATGATCATGAATATAGGCATCACATCTCTGTCAAGTAGACCGAAACGATTCTGCATCTACTACTATTACTCCACACAATGACCGCTATCCAGCATGCATATAGAGCATTAAGTTCATAAAGAACGGAGTAACGCATTAAGCAAGATGACATGATGTAGAGGAATTAACTCAAGCAATATGATGAAAACCCCATCTTTTTATCCTCGATGGCAACAATACAATACGTGCCTTGCTGCCCCTACTGTCACTGGGAAAGTACACCTCAAGATTGAACCCAAAGCTAAGAACTTCTCCCATTGCAAGAAAACCCAATCTAGTTGGCCAAACCAAACCGATAGTTCGAAGAGAATTACAAAGATATCAAATCATGCATATTAGAATTCAGAGAAGATTCAAATAATATTCATACATAAGGTGATCATAAATCCACAATTCATCGGATCTCGACAAACACACCGCAAAAGAATATTACATCGGATAGATCTCCAAGAACATCAAGGAGAACATGGTATTAAGAATCAAAGAGAGGGAAGAAGCCATCTAGCTACTAGCTATGGACCCGTATGTCTGAAATAAACTACTCACGCATCATCAGAAGGGCAATAGAGTTGATGTAGAAGCCCTCTGTGATCGAACCCCCCTCCGACAGGACGCCGGAAAAGGTCCCTAGATGGGATCTCACGGGTATAGAAGGTTGCAGCGGTGGAGAAGTGTTTTCGTGGCTTGTTCTGGTGCTTTGGGGATATAAGAGTATATATAGGTGAAAGAATTATGTCAGGAGGTGCACCAAGGGCCCACAAGGGAGGGATGTCGGCTTGAAGCTATGTCGGTATTTCCCCAAAGAGGAAGGGATGATGCAGCACAGTGATACGTCTCCAACGTATCTATAACTTTTGATTGTTCCATGATGTTATATTACCAATCTTGGATGTTTTATAATCATTTTATAGTCATTCTATATCATTTTTTGGTACTAACCTATTGACATAGTGCCAAGTGCTAGTTGCTGTTTTTTGCATGTTCTTTACATCGCAGAAAATCAATACCAAACGAAGTCCAAATGCAGCGAAACTTTAAGGTGATTTTTTATGGACCAGAAGACACCTAATGGGCCCTGGATGCGCCTAAGGGGTCCTCCGAGGAGAGCACAATCCACCAGGGCGAGCCAGGAGGCCCAGGCGCGCCCTAGTGGGTTATGCCCACCTCGGGTGCCCCCTAGACCGCCTCTTTGCTCTATAAATACCCCAATATTCCCAAAACTCTAGGGGAGTCGACGAAATATTGATCTAGCCGCCGCAGAGACTGGAACCACCAGATCCAATCTAGATACCATCTCGGATGGGGTTCACCACCTCCATTGGCGCCTCTCCGATGATGCGTGAGTTGTTCTTTGTAGACCTTCGGGTCTGTAGTTAGTAGCTAGACGACTTCCTCTCTCTCGCTGAATTCTCAATACAAGGGTCTCTTGGAGATCTATATGATGTAACTCTTTTTACGATGTGTTTGTTGGGATCTGATGAACTTTGAGTTTATGATCAGTTATATCTTTTTTATATCCATGAAAGTATTTGAGTTTCTTTGATCTCTTTTATGAATGATCTCTTATAGCCTCGTATTTCTTCTCTGATATTTGGGTTTTGTTTGGCCAACTTGATCTATTTATCTTGCAATGGGAAGAGGTGCTTTGTAGTGTGTTCGTTCTTACGATGCTTGATCGCAGTGACAGAAGGGGAACCGACACGTATGTATCGTTGCTACTAAGGATAAAACAATGGGGTCTATCTCTACATAGATAGATCTTGTCTACATCATGTCATCGTTCTTATTGCATTACTCCATTTCTCCATGAACTTAATACACTAGATGCATGCTGGATAGCGGTCGATGTGTGGAGTAATAGTAGTAGATGCAGGCATCAGTCGGTCTACTAATCTTGGACGTGATGCCTATGTAATGATCATTGCCTGGATATCATCATGATTATTTGAAGTTCTATCAATTTCCCAACAGTAATTTGTTTACCCATCATTTGCTATTTTCTCGAGAGAAGCCACTAGTGAAACCTACAGCTCCCGGGTATCTTTCTCAAGTGGTTGTTATTTGTGTGCAGTGGATGTTTACGTTGTGTTGCTTGGTTCTCCTACTGGTTCGAAAATTTTGGTTGCATCACTGAGGGAAATACCTACCGTCATTGTGCTTTTCATCCCTTCCTCATTGGCGAAATAGCGACGTAGTCCTAGCCGACATCAAGAGGAATTTCTGCGCCGTTGCCGAGGAGGATCTTCAACACATACCAGGTTCCTTATCACAAATCTCATCTCCTCGCAATTTACATTGTTTGCCATTTGCCTCTCGTTTTCCTCTCCCCCACTTCACAAAAAAATGCCGTTTTATTTGGCCCTCTTTTCCGTTCCCCGTTTTCTTGCCGGATCTGTTTTTGAGTGCAGTCTTGTTGTGTAGTCGTCATGACTCAAGAGAACACCAAGTTGTGTGATTTCTCAAATACCAACAACAATGATTTTATCAGCACTCCGATTTCTCCTCCCGCCACTAGTGCGGAGTCTTGTGATATTAATACTGCTTTCCTGAATCTTGGTTTGAAAGATCAATTTTCTGGTGCTCCAAATGAGGATGCCGCGTCCCATCTTAATACCTTCGTGGAATTATGCGATATGAAAAATAAAAAAGATGTGGACAATGATGTGGTGAAGATGAAATTATTTCCGTTTTCTTTGTGCGATTCTGCAAAAAATTGGTTCTCTTCTTTGCCTCGAAATAGTATCGATTCTTAGAATAAGTGTAAAGATGCTTTTATCACTAAGTATTTTCCACCCGCAAAAATTATTTCCCTTAGAACCCTGATCATGAATTTCAAGCAACTTGAACATGAGCATGTTGCACAATCTTGGGAAAGGATGAAAATGATGCTAAGGAATTGCCCAACTCACGGGTTTAATCTTTGGTTGATCATACAAAAAATTTATGCGGGATTGAATTTTGTTTCTCGTGATCTTTTAGATTCCACTGCTGGTGGTACTTTTATGGAAATTACTTTGGGTTAAGCCACCAAATTGCTTGATAATATTATGTAAAATTACTCATAATGGCATACCGAAAGAGCTCCTACTAGTAAAAAAGTTAATTCGGTTGAAGAAATTTCTTCTTTGAGTGAAAAAGTTGATGCTCTTACGAAATTGGTTGCTAGTAGAAGTGCTTCGATTGATTTAATGATATGCCTTTTTCTACTTTGATTGAGCAAAATAGTGATGCCATAGATGTGAATTTTATTTCTTGAAATAATGTCAACAACAATGCTTATAGAGGTAATTTTAATCCTAGGCCTTTTCCTAGTAATTCCTCTAATAATTATGGTAATTCCTATGGAAATCAATCTTATAATAATAATAGGAACACCTCTGATCTTGAGAATAATATTAAAGAATTTATCAACATGCAAAAAAAATTCAACACTTCCATAGATGAAAAGTTGAGTAAGATTGATGATTTGTCTAGAAGTGTTGATAGAATTTCTCATGATGTGGAAAATCTCAAGATGAAATTTTTTGTTCCTAAGGTTTATGAATCAATTAAATCTCTTTATATTTCTATGTATGAAAGTAAGAAAATAACCGCTATGCTTAGAGCTAAAAGAGAATTTTTTAGAAAAAGTGTTTTCTAGTGATTACTTTCGCAAAAATGATGAAGATCTTAAAATGATTGGTGTTTCTTATATTTATTCTAGGTTTAGTAAAATTAGGATTGATGACAAAGGGACTGGAGAAGAGTCAACTTTAGCTATAAGGCATCCCGATATTTCGGAGGGTGAAAATCTTGTTGAGAAAATTGATTAAAGTGGGTTTGAAGAGGTCAAAACTTTAGCTAGTGATGTGCACACTCTTTTGGATTACAAAGACTTTAATTATGATAGTTTCCCTTTGATTGATTGTATTTCTTTGTTGCAATCCATGATAAATTCACCCCATGCCTATGAACAAAATAAAGCTTTTACTAAACATATTGTTGATGCCATGATGAAAGCTTTTGAAGAAACATTGGAATTAGAAGTATCAATTTCTAGAAAATTGCATGATGAATGGGAACCTACTATCAATGTCAAGATAAAAAATTATGAGTGTTTTGCTTTGTGTGACTTGGGTGCTAGTGTTTCTACTATTCTGAAATCTTTATGTGATGTGCTTAGTCTTACCGATCTTGAAGAATGCTCTTTAAATCCTTGCAAATAGGAATTATGTGCCCATAGATTTTATTGTTCTTGATATTGATTGCAATCCGTCTTGTCCAATTATTCTTGGTAGACCGTTTTATGCACTGTCGGTGCGTGATTGATATGAAAGAAGGCAATATTAAGTTCCAATTTGCCTTGAGGAAGGGTATGGAACACTTTCCTAGAACAATAATTAGGCCACCTTATGAATCAATCATGAGAGCATCTTATGGATCTCGAAACAAAGAAGACAAAACTTAGATCCTTGCTTTATGCCTAGCTAAGGGCGTAAAACTATAGCGCTTGTTGGGAGGCAACCCAAAGAATAAAATTTATTTTTGCTTTTTGATTTATGTTCTTGAGTGATAGCACAATTATGCTACTGTTATGACTGTGTTTTTTTATGTTTTAATTAGTGTTTGTGCCAAGTAAAGCCTTTAGGATCTTCTTGGGTGATAGTTGTTTGATCTTGCTGAAAAATAGAAAATTTTGCACTCACGAAAATAATTGTTTTTTAACAAAGAGCGATAAAATACCTATTCCTGTTGAAGTAGATCAATATACAAATTTCTTAGGTCGTCCTAATTTTTTATAATGTTTGGAGTTACATAAGTATTCGAAATAGTCAGATTACTACAGACTGCTCTGTTTTGACAGATTCTGTTTTCTTTGTGTTGTGTGCTTATTTTGATGGCTCTATTGTTTTCTTTGATGAGTTTTTGCCATAGAAAATTTAGAATATAGTAGATATAATGGAAGAACAAAATATGAATTGGTTTGATACAACACTTATAGTACTGATTTATTTTCTTGTACTAACAGATCTCACGAAGGTTTTGTTGAGTTTTGTGTGATTGAAGTTTTCAAGTTTTGGGTTATCTTACGATGGATGAAGGAATAAGGAGTAAGAAGAGCCTAAGCTTGGGGATGCCCCGACATCCCAAGCTATTATCCAAAATAGAGCAATAAACTAAGCTTGAGGATGCCCCTGAGTGGCATCCCCTCTTTCTTCTAACGACCATCAGTATTTTACTCGAAGTTATATTTTTATTCGTCACATACTATGTGTTTTGCTTGGAGCGTCTTGTATGATATGAGTCTTTGCTTGTTTTATTTTGGGTTTTAAGTCTTGATTCCTTGCTGGACACACCTATTTGAGAGAGCCAAAATTATGTCATGACTTGTTAGAATTGCTCTCGATGCTTTCACTTAAATCTTTGATGAGCTATGGACTTGCTCTAGTGCTTCACTTATATCTTTTTTAGCACGGTGTGCTTTAGTATTTTGAAGAAATGCTCTCTTGCTTCACTTAGATTTATTTGAGAGTTAATAAAATTTTCAAGAAATTCTCTCTTGCTTCACTTAAATTATTCTGAGAAAAAAATTATGCTCATGATCTTCACTTATTTGTTTGAGCTTGTCAAAAGCAACATATGAAAATTAGTTCCAAAGTGATAGATATCCAAGAAGGATATAATAAAAACATTCATGAAGATCATTGGACAAAATAAACTTGATTCTTATTAATAGTTTTGAGATATGATAATGTGATATGTGAGTTATGCTGATGAGTAATTATGCTTTAGTAAGAATATTGGTGTTAAGGTTTGTGATTCCCTATGCAAGCACGAAAGTCAATAATTATGCAATGAAATTATATCATACTTGTGGTGCATTAATCAGTTTTCATTATGCTTAATGCTCGCTTATGAGATTATTTGTTTCTTGGTTGGTCGCTTCTCAATCTTTTGGTAGCCTTCATTTTGCACTAACTATGATCTCTACTTGTGCATCCAAAAACCTTTAAACCAGTTTTGCCATGTAACATCCCAAATTTTCAATTTGGAATGTTATACATTAGATCATCATGCATATCATATTTTTTTTTGCATTTTGGTTGATCCTAGAAATTCTACGCAACTCAATGACCCACGGAGAGAGTTGGGGATTTCGTTATTTTCATATTTGAGTTCTCTCAAATTTTGAGAATAGGATCATTTGATTTTATTTACTTTATCATCAATTATTTCTATTACAAAA
Organism: Triticum aestivum; assembly: GCF_018294505.1. Lineage (NCBI taxonomy): Eukaryota > Viridiplantae > Streptophyta > Magnoliopsida > Poales > Poaceae > Triticum > Triticum aestivum. The sequence continues at coordinate 91,682,555 of NC_057806.1, read as the reverse complement.
ATATGAGAGAGGGAATAAAATGACTTTCCCAAAATAAACAAATATTGAGGATTTAATAAAAAAATCAAATAAGATTTTATTTCAGAGTTTTTCGGTGTTTTATTTGAATTTTGGAAAAATGTGCGTTTTTCAAAATTGCATTTAGGGCCCAAATAAATGTTCACCTTGTGCGGCTTGATTTTAGAAGCCCGTGAAAAATTATTTCGGAATTTTTTGTTTTTATTTTTCTTCCGAGCGGAATAATTAAAAAAACGAACCGATTTCGGGCCGTACCCGAGCGGGACACCACCCGGGGGCAGCCTTTAAATAGCGCCGCCCTAGCCCATCATCCCCGCCTTGATCCGCGCGCGCCGTCGGAGCCGCCGCCGCCGACGATCCCGTCGCCCGAGGTTCGTCGCGCCTCGACTTTCATACCGAAAAAAAGAAAAAAAAAGAGAAAAAAAATTCGGCGTTCATCATTTTGCTTTTTCTCGGATTAAATCCGCGATTTTTCTGATCGCGATTCCTGATCTGATTTTCGTTTTAGTTTAACTTTTCGCTCGTTTATCGGAATCAGGCGATTCAAGTGCCTAGAGTTTCGTCTCGAAACCCTTTATCCGTGTAACCAACTTAAACAAGTTTTTGCCACTGTAAAATTTGCCCTAGATCCAGATTACTAGAACGAAGTTGTTTTCTTTCGCAGTTTGACTTTCGTTGCTTCGTTCGATTTGATTCTTTTTGCCAACCGGAGTTCTTAAGTTGAACTTTTTGGTTAGATCTCTTATTTGAGTTTTACCTATGCATTAGATGAGTGCTTATTGTATGCTTGTTTGTTTGTTTGCGATAGAGTACCCGGAGTGCGCCGCTTGTTACTTCGAATCGTTAGGTTTCCCGGATCATCAGCAAGGCAAGTAACACTTTGATCATACCTTTTCTACTACCCAGTTTTATTGCATTAGATCAATCCTCACACATTGCATGATTAGGATCTAATTAAATTATGGGATGGGAAGTAGATGAGGTAGTACCTATTACCTGTTTATTATCAAACCTTTGGGAGTTACTTCTACGTTTGCTTATTATGCCATGCTATGCTAGTAGACGTGGATTGGGTGAGTGAAATCCATGACAGATGTGAGATTGTTAATTAATGGTTTATCTAAGGTGGCAACTTAAACACACATCTGGATGGATTGAGGCACCTAGGTATTCTAGGACTTGCCTGTTTTCTTTTGGATCGCCACCCAGGCTCAAAGGGATCATGAGACTATTCATACTAGAAACTTCCGTGTGCAGCCACAAGCTATTATGGGCTCTAGCATAGTTGACTAAGTTGTGCGAACTCTTACAGTGGTAGACTAGCAGATGTAGGGGATGTAGGTGGTACGGTCTACCCATCGTAAGGTGCTAGCGCTTCTGAAAGACTATGTCTCGGTCATCCGTCTTCTCAAACACCATGTAGTGCGAGAAACCAAACGGAGGCGATCGAGTCTTGTGGGGAAAAGTGCGCAAACCTCTGCAGAGTGTAATAAACTAATCATGGTTAGCCATGTCCCCGGTTATGGACATCTTGAGTATCTAGTACCTGGATTTTCATGTGAATCTCAACATGTTACTCTAAATTAATTTTGTTGGGTTATGTTTAATGATGATGCTTAATTGGGATTGAGAATGCTGTCAACCATTCTCAATGTTTAAAAACCACCATGATAGTTAAATAAATTTATTCCTTTGAAGTATGGAAAAATTGGCTTTACGCAAAACTGTAACCATAGAGCTTTCCACCAGCCAAATATGCATATAGTATAGCTGTTTCATTCCATTACTCTCTATGTGTTACCTTGCCAGCATATTCCATGTGCTGACCCGTTTTCGGGCTGCAACGTTAATGTTGCAGACTTTTCAGACGACGATTAAGGAGTTTTTAGGTCGTGGTTCTGTACTCAGTGATGCCATTGGAGTTGATGGACTCACTTATCTTCCAAGCCTTCCGCTGTTATCGTTATTAGATGGCCTTAAGCCATATTTATTGTAATAAGTTCTCTTTTGAGACCCTCGATGTAATAAGTGTGTGATTGCTACTCTGCTATAAATCCCCCGAGTACTGTGTGGTGTCAGCATTACTGATCCAGGGATGACACCGGAGCACAGAGATCAGACTGTTTGAGGTCTGGTCGCTACAGAGATGGTATCAGAGCACACGCTGACTGTAGGACACGACCACTAAGCTAAAGACCTAGATCACTATTCACTCTCTTCTCTTTTGACCTCTCATCTTTTCTACTCTTTAGGATGGCGGATGCAAGGAACAAGTTCACACAACCGGATGAAGATACACCCTTTGGACGACACTTGAAGGAAGTCACTAGATACCTGAACATAGGAGTACCAAGCTTCACGGGAACCTACAACGCCACTTTACCTGAAGAAGAGCGCTGGATGATTCAAGTTCAAGTTCCAGGAAGGACGTTCATGCCAGTCACTGAGCCCATAGAATTTTCTTTTGATGCACCAACTTGGAGTCTAGGAAAGAGCATGGCAGCTCACATCGCCATGGGACGCATTGGAGAAGTCTACCGCAAGGATCTCAAGGATACTATCTACCAGATTTGTGGGCGCCGAGATGAACACTGGGAGATGATCAGCACCAGGAAGGATAGATCAATCGCAGCTTTTATCCAGGAGTTAAACCAGCACATTCAACAACAGGAGAACCAGATGTGCGCCGACATGATAGATCTGAAGAAGGCTAAGACTAGAATCAAGGATCTGGAGGAAGAACTCAAGGCTACACGTGAAGATTATGAAGAGGAAATTGAAGTATTGGTGGAGAAGAATGACGACCTGATCAAGAAGATTGGAATATTTATGGGAGACCCTACGCCAGTAGATGAAGACGAAGAACCCCAGGAAATTAGCCCGGAAGACTACATCATCATCGACGGCACTGACTCGGAAGAAGATAATAGCGATGATGACTATGTTGATGAAGCTGGAGCAGATATCATGGAGTCAACGACCATAGAATATTTCTAGTAGACCACCTCATCAGTAGTAGTAGTCCACCATGTAAATATAGTAGTCTGAGCACTTCTCCGATAGATAGATCGATTGTATGCCCTTGTTTGATTGATTGAAGTGAATTGTTTGCTTTTGCCTCATGTGCATATGGGTAGTGTTTTCTCTTTAGACCCCCTCTATTCTTATATCTCATCTTTTCTAAACCCTCAGATGCCTCCAAGACGTGATCCCGGATTTGCCTTTCCACCGGAGCTCACCCAGTTGATCCAGCAGCAGAACACATTGATGCAGTTGCTAGTCCAGAATCAGAATCAGGGGAACAACAACAACCCACCACCACCACCACCTGTTGACCACTTAGCATGTTTTCTTAGGCTAAATCCGCCGGTGTTTTCCAGTAGCACCGAGCCGATAGTAGCAGATGATTGGCTCCGCAAGACAGCTAGGGAGTTGACCACAACAGGATGCACAGATGCGGAGAAGGTGAAGTTTGCCGCACATCAGTTAGAAGGACCCGCAGCATCATGGTGGGAGAATTTCACAGCCACTTTCCCAGTAGACACTGTCACATGGGACCAGTTTCAGCAGGCTTTTCGTACTGCCCATGTTTCAGCAGGAGCTATGGCCATGAAGAAGCGTGAGTTTCGCAACTTGCGCCAAGGAGGAAGGACAGTTGGCCAGTATGTGGAGGAATTTAGTAAGCTAGCACGTTATGCCCCAGATGACGTCGCTACGGATGCAGCTAAGCAGGAGAAGTTTCTAGAAGGACTGAATGATGAGTTGAGAATGCAGTTGATGGTAGCCACCTTCAACAACTACCAGGAGTTGGTAGATCATGCTCTTATGATTGAAGGGAAGCAGTAGCAAATTGATAATTGCAAGAGGAAGTATGGACAAGGAAAGTACAATTCAGGAGCTCAGCAGAAGCCACGTTTTACCCCTAGACCGGGAGGACATTTTCAGCATACCCATGGAGGAGGTAGCACGCACAATCACAATGGCACCAAGAATGGTAATGGCAACGGAGGAAGCAACGGCCAGAACCACACCAACCCCTCAACCCCAGCCAAGAAGGACCTAAGCCAGGTCAATTGCTTTAAGTGTTCGAAGACAGGACATTATGCCAATGAATGTCCTGAATTACAAAATGGAAATAGCAATGGAAGTTCTGGGAAGAAGCCGAACCCTTTTAACAGGGGACAGGTGAACCACGTTAGCGTGGAGGAGGTTGAAGCTCAGCCCGATGCAGTAATAGGTAAGTTTTTGGTTAAGTCATTTACTGCACTCGTTCTTTTGATACTGGTGCATCGCATTCATACATCTCAAGGGGATTTGTGGATAAGTATAACCTACCAACCCAAGCCCTTAGGTCACCCATGTTAGTAACCTCGCCCGGAGCAGAGTATGTGGCTAGTCTATGGTGTGATCGGTTACCATTAAGGATTGGTAACTATGTTTTTCCCTCAGACCTAATAGTATTGGAATCTCAAGGATTGGATGTGATATTAGGCATGGATTGGTTATCAAAGTATGAAGGGAATACTGAATGTGCTAGTAAGTCAATTTTGCTTACCACCCCAGAAGGGAGAAGGATCAAGTATGTATCCCGGCATGTGCCAAAGAGGACTCAAGTAAATTGCCTAACAGGAGTTGTGCAGGAGGAAGTACCAGTGGTAAGGGATTTCCCTGATGTATTTCCAGAGGAGTTGCCAGGCATGCCACCGGATAGAGATATTGAGTTTTTGATTGAGCTATTGCCAGGCACAGGGCCAATATCAAAGAGACCATATAGGATGCCAGCAAAGGATTTGGTGGAAATTAAGAAGCAGATTAAGGAGTTACTGGATAAGGATATATTCGCCCAAGTTCTTCACCTTGGGGATCGCCAGTACTTCTAGTGGAGAAGAAGGATGGATCGTTAAGGATGGTTGTTGATTATCGAGGATTGAATGAAGTAACGATCAAGAACAAGTACCCACTACCAATGATCAACGATCTGTTTGATCGATTGCAAGGAGCTAAGGTATTTTCCAAGATCGATCTGCGATCAGGATACCACCAGTTGAAGATTCGAGAACAGGATATTCCGAAGACAGCTTTTACCACCAGGTATGGGCTGTATGAGTATACCGTTATGTCATTTGGTCTGACTAACGCACCTGCCTATTTTATGAACATGATGAACAAAGTGTTTATGGAGTTTTTGGATAAGTTCGTCGTAGTGTTCATTGATGATATCCTGGTTTATTCGAAGAATGAAGAGGAACATAAGGAGCATTTGCGTTTGGTACTTGGAAAGCTCAGAGAACATCAATTATATGCCAAGTTCAGCAAATGTGAGTTTTGGTTGAAGGAAGTAGGATTCCTCGGACATGTTATATCTGGAGAAGGTATAGCAGTAGATCCCGCTAAAGTTGAAACCGTGACCAAGTGGGAAGCCCCAACAACAGTTGGAGAGATCCGGAGTTTTCTTGGACTCGCAGGATACTACCGGAGATTTATTGAGAATTTCTCAAAGATTGCGAAGCCTATGACTGAGTTGTTGAAGAAGGATACCAAGTTCATATGGACAGAGGAATGTGAGGCTAGTTTCCAGGAGTTGAAGAAACGTTTGGTTACCTCACCAGTGTTGATTTTGCCAGACCAGACCAAGGATTATGAGGTGTATTGCGACGCTTCACGTCGAGGACTTGGAGCAGTGCTTATGCAGGAAGGGAGAGTTGTTTCATATGCCTCAAGACAACTGAAAGCCTCATGAGTTGAATTATGCCACGCATGATTTGGAGTTAGCAGCCGTAGTGCATGCATTGAAGACATGGAGACATTTCCTCATTGGAAATCATTGTGAGGTGTACACGGATCATAAGAGTTTGAAGTACATTTTCACACAGAAGGAGTTAAATCTCAGACAAAGGAGATGGTTGGAGCTTATCAAGGATTATGATATGAAATTGCATTATCACCCCGGAAAGGCTAATGTAGTAGCTGACGCATTAAGTTGCAATAGCCATGTCAATACGTTAATGACGGGAGAAATACCCAAGGAATTAGCAGATAATCTTCGTGAACTATGTGTGGGAATAGTTCCGAGAGGTTATGTAGCAGCAATGGAGATTCAGTCAACCTTGATGGATAAAATCAGGGAAGCTCAGAAAGCTGACAAAGAGATTGCCGCTATAAAGGAGAAACTGAGCAAAGGAAAAGCTAAAGGATTCCGTGAGGATGAGCACGACACCCTATGGTTTGAAGACCGTGTTTATGTGCCCAATGACCCGGAGATCAGCAAGTTGATTTTGCAAGAGGCACACGACTCACCGTATTCAATTCACCCAGGAAATACCAAGATGTATCTGGATTTGAAGGATATTTTCTGGTGGACCGGAATGAAGAAGGATATTGCGGAGTATGTAGCAGTTTGTGATGTATGTCAGAGAGTAAAGGCAGAGCATCAGAAGCCAGCAGGATTGTTACAACCATTGCCGATACCCGAATGGAAGTGGGATAAGCTAGGCATGGATTTTATCACGGGATTGCCCAGGACTCGTTCAGGCTATGACTCGATTTGAGTTGTAGTTGATCGATTGACGAAAGTAGCTCATTTCATCCCGGTAAAGACCACTTACACCAGTGCTAAGTTGGCAAAGATATACATGACCAGGATCATATGTTTGCATGGAGTTCCAAGGAGTATCGTATCAGATAGAGGAACCCAGTTTACCTCAAAGTTCTGGAAGCAGTTGCACGAAACTTTGGGAACCAGGCTAGAATTCAGTACAGCTTTTCATCCACAGACAGATGGACAGACCGAGAGAGTCAATCAGATTTTGGAGGATATGCTGAGAGCTTGTGCGCTAGATTATGGATCTAGTTGGGACGATGATTTGCCATATGCAGAGTTCTCTTACAACAACAGTTATCAAACCAGTTTAAAGATGGCCCCTTTCGAAGCTTTGTACGGAAGGAGGTGCAGGACACCGTTGTCATGGGACGAAGTTGGAGACCGCCAGTTGTTTGGACCTGACTTGATTAAAGAGTCTGAACAGAAGGTGAAGTTGATTCGCGATAGGCTTAGGATAGCCCAGTCCAAACAGAAGAGTTATGCAGATTCTAAACGCAAGGAGACAGTTTACGAAGTCGGAGATAGAGCTTATCTTTGAGTATCTCCACTTCGGGGAACAAAGCGTTTTGGAGTTAAAGGGAAGTTAGCACCACGATTTGTAGGACCATATCGAGTTTTGGAGCGTATGGGAGAAGTGGCCTACAAGTTGGAATTGCCCGAAGGATTGTCAGGAGTACATGATGTGTTCCACGTTTCTCAGTTAAAGAAATGTCACGCGGAGATGGCTGACATACCGTTGAGAGACACAGTGCCTTTGGAAACTATTCAGTTGGATAACGATTTGACCTACGAGGAGAAACCAGTCAAGATTCTCGAGTTTGCCAGCCGAGTTACTCGCAGCAAGGTTATTAAGTTTTGCAAAGTTCAGTGGAGCCACCACACGGAGGATGAAGCTACCTGGGAGCGAGAGGAAGATTTGCTCAAAGACCACCCTCACCTATTTTCTAGCCAACCCGAATCTCGAGGGCGAGATTCATCTTAAGGGGGGTAGGTTTGTAACATCCCAAATTTTCAATTTGGAATGTTATACATTAGATCATCATGCATATCATATTTTATTTTGCATTTGGTTTGATCCTAGAAATTCTACGCAACTCAATGACCCACGGAGAGAGTTGGGGATTTCGTTATTTTCATATTTGAATTCTCTCAAATTTTGAGAATAGGATCATTTGATTTTATTTATTTTATCATCAATTATTTCTATTACAAAAATATGAGAGAGGGAATAAAATGACTTTCCCAAAATAAAGAAATATTGAGGATTTAATAAAAAAACAAATAAGATTTTATTTCGGAGTTTTTCAGTGTTTTATTTGAATTTAGGAAAAATGTGCGTTTTTCAAAATAGCATTTAGGGCCCAAATAAATGTTCACCTTGTGCGGCTTGATTTTAGAAGCCCGTGAAAATTTATTTCGGAATTTTTGGAGTCCGTTTAGTATTTCTTTTTATTTTTCTTCCGAGCGGAATAATTAAAAAAAACAAACCGACTTCGGGCCGTACCCGAGCGGGACACCGCCCAGGGGCAGCCTTTAAATAGCGCCGCCCTGAGCCACCCCAGCCCATCAGCCCCGCCTCGATCCGTGCGCGCAGCCAGAGCTGCCGCCGCCGACGATCCCGCCGCCCGAGGTTCGTCGCGCCTCGATTTCCATGCCAAAAAAAAGAGAAAAAAATTCAGCGTTCATCATTTTTCTTTTTCTCGGATTAAATCCGCGATTTTTCTGATCGCGATTCCTGATCCGATTTTCGTTTTAGTTTAACTTTTCGCTCGTTTATCCGAATCAGGCGATTCAAGCGCCTAGAGTTTCGTCTCGAAACCCTTTATCCGTTTAGCCAACATAAACAAGTTTTTGCCACTGTAAAATTTGCCCTAGATCTAGATTACTAGAACGAAGTTGTTTTCTTTCGCCGTTTGACTTTCGTTGCTTCGTTCGATTTGATTCTTTTTGCCAACCGGAGTTCTTAAGTTGAACTTTCTGGTTAGATCTCTTATTTGAGTTTTACCTGTGCATTAGATGAGTGCTTATTGTATGCTTGTTTGTTTGTCTGCGATAGAATACCCGGAGTGCGCCGCCTGTTACTTCGAATCGTTAGGTTTCGCGGATCATCAGCAAGGCAAGTAACACTTTGATCATACCTTTTCTACTACCCAGTTTTATTGCAGTAGATCAATCCTCACACATTGCATGATTAGGATCTAATTAAATTATGGGATGGGAAGTAGATGAGGTAGTACCTATTACCTGTTTATTATCAAACCTTTGGGAGTTACTTCTACGTTTGCTTATTATGCCATGCTATGCTAGTAGACGTGGATTGGGTGAGTGAAATCCATGACAGATGTGAGATTGTTAATTAATGGTTTATCTAAGGTGGCAACTTAAACACACATCTGGGTGGATTGAGGCACCTGGGTATTCCAGGACTTGCCTGTTTTCTTTTGGACCGCCACCCAGGCTCAAAGGGATCATGAGACTATTCATACTAGAAACTTCCGTGTGCAGCCACAAGCTATTATGGGCTCTAGCATAGTTGACTAAGTCGTGCGAACTCTTACAGTGGTAGACTAGCAGATGTAGGGGATGTAGGTGGTACGGTCTACCCATCGTAAGGTGCTAGCGCTTCTGAAAGACTATGTCTCGGTCATCCGTCTTCTCAAACACCATGTAGTGCGAGAAACCAAACGGAGGCGATCGAGTCTTGTGGGGAAAAGTGCGCAAACCTCTGCAGAGTGTAATAAACTAATCATGGTTAGCCGTGTCCCCGGTTATGGACATCTTGAGTATCTAGTACTGGATTTTCATGTGAATCTCAACATGTTACTCTAAATTAATTTTGTTGGGTTATGTTTAATGATGATGCTTAATTGGGATTGAGAATGCTGTCAACCATTCTCAATGTTTAACAACCACCATGATAGTAATTAAATTTATTCCTTTGAAGTAGGGAAAAATTGGCTTTACGCAAAACTGTAACCATAGAGCTTTCCACCAGCCAAATATGCATATAGTATAGCTGTTTCATTCCATTACTCTCTATGTGTTACCTTGCCAGCATATTCCATGTGCTGACCCGTTTTCGGGCTGCAACGTTAATGTTGCAGACTTTTCAGACGACGATTAAGGAGTTTTTAGGTCGTGGTTCTATACTCAGTGATGCCGTTGGAGTTGATGGACTCACTTATCTTCCAAGCCTTCCGCTGTTATCGTTATTAGATGGCCTTAAGCCATATTTATTGTAATAAGTTCTCTTTTGAGACCCTCGATGTAATAAGTGTGTGATTGCTACTCTGCTATAAATCCTCCGAGTACTGTGTGGTGTCAGCATTACTGATCCAGGGATGACACCGGAGCACAGAGATCAGACTGTTTGAGGTCTGGTCGCTACATGCCACATGAGTCCACCATATCTACCTATATGCGGTATTCTTTTGCCGTTCTAAGAAAATTTGTATGTGCCATCTCGAACTTTCAAAACAAACTTCTCTTTTGTGTGTTCATTCCGCTCGCGGAGCCATGAGGGGTGGCTAATATTTTCCATGCTAGATGTGTTATTCTCACGATGAGTGTTTATTCACTTGTCATTGCACGAGAGTAAGGCAAAGGTATTAGGGATGCCCAGTCCTGAAATGAAAAATGAATTTACTTTATGTTGTAAAATAATAAATTCCTTGGAAAGTGTTGGTATGGAAGGCATCCATGGATACGGTTAGCCATGGAAAGTGAAAGTATGGTGGAAAAAGGAATAAACTTTATTTTCTGTTTGGGAACAGCCTATGATATATCTAACATGGAAAGTGTTGGGAACTCTAAGTCGTTTTCGTTGGTGGGAAGGATACACCTCCCAAAATGTTTTTATCTCTAAGTTTTTCGCTTTGAGCTCTGGCACCTCTACAAATCCCTACTTCCCTCCGCGAAGGGCCTTTCTTTTACTTTATGCAATTTTAATTTGAACTTGAGTCTTCATATTCTCTTATAAAAGCACCAACTAGGAGGCACTATGATCATACTTGAGCAATGGGTGTAGTTAATATGCGAGTGTGTTTCATGAATGATCAATGATTGAGCATGATGGGCTAGGGATAGCTTATATTAGCATTGATATTTTGAAAGACATTGTTGCTTGTTGATATGCTTGAGTATTTAAATTATCATGTCAAAACTAGACTATTGCTTTGAACAACATAAAAATCCAAATGTCCATGCTATAAAGAAAAAATATGATATGACATGATAGGCAGCATTCCACATCAAAAATTCTGTTTTTATCACTTACCTACTCAAGGACGAGTAGGAGTTAAGCTTGGGGATGCTGATAGGTTTCCAATGTATCTATAATTTTTGATTGTTCCATGCTGTTATATTATCAGTCTTGGATATTTTATAATCATTTTATAGTCATTTTATATTATTTTTGGTACTAACCTATTGACATAGTGCCAAGTGCTAGTTGCTGTTTTTTTGCATGTTTTTTACATCATAGAAAATCAATACCAAATGGAGTCCAAATGCAGCAAAACTTTACGGATATTTTTTATGGACCAGAAGACAACTAATGGGCCCTGGCTGCACCTGGGGGTGCTCCAAGGAGAGCACAACCCACTAGGGCGTGCCAGGAGGCCCAGGCGCGCCCTGGTGGGTTGTGCCCACCTCGGGTGCCCCCCGAACTGCCTCTTTTCTCTATAAATACCCCAATATTCCCAAAACCCTAGGGGAATCGATGAAATATTGATCCGGCCGCCGCAGAGTCCAGAACCACCAGATCCAATCTAGACACCATCTTGGATGGGGTTCACCAGCTCCATTGGTGCCTCTCCAATGATGCGTGAGTAGTTCTTTGTAAACCTTCGGGTCCGTAGTTAGTAGCTAGATGGCTTCCTCTCTCTCACTAAATTCTCAATACAATGGTCTCTTGGAGATCCATATGATGTAACTCTTTTTTGCGGTGTGTTTGTTGGGATCTGATGAAGTTTGAGTTTATGATCAGTTATATCTTTTTATATCCATTAAAGTATTTGAGTTTCTTTGATATCTTTTATGCATGATCCCTTATAGCCTCGTATTTCTTCTCCGATATTTGGGTTTTGTTTGGCCAACTTGATCTATTTATCTTGCAATGGGAAGAGGTGCTTTGTAGTGGGTTCGATCTTACGGTGCTTGATCTCAGTGACAGAAGGGGAACCGACACGTATGTATCGTTGCTACTAAGGATAAAACGATGGGGTCTATCTCTACATAGATAGATCTTGTCTACATCATGTCTTCGTTCTTATTGCCATACTCTGTTTCTCCATGAACTTAATACACTAAATGCATGCTGGATAGCGGTCGACGTGTGGAGTAATAGTAGTAGATGCAGGCAGGAGTCGGTCTACTAATCTTGGACGTGATGCCTATGTAATGATCATTGCCTGGATATCGTCATGATTATTTGAAGTTCTATCAACTACCCAACAGTAATTTGTTTACTCACCGTTTGCTATTTTTCTCAAGAGAAGCCACTAGTGAAACCTACGGCCCCAAGGTCTCTTTCTCATATATTTGCCTTTGCGATCTACTTTTCCATTGCATTTATTTTCAGATCTATTAAACCAACAATACAAAAATAGTTTGCTGCACTTTATTTTATTAACGATCTATTTATTCAATCTATTACAACTTTATCCCGTCTGCGCACCAATTTCTGGCGTCGTTACCCGAAAGGGATTGACAACCCCTTTAACAGGTCGGGTTATGAGTGGTTGTTATTTGTGTGCAGTGGTTGTTTACGTTGTGTTGCTTGGTTCTCCTACTGGTTCGATAAACTTGGTTTCATCACTGAGGGAAATACCTACTGTCGCTATACGTGCTACATCATCCCTTCCTCTTTGGGGAAATACCGACTTAGTTCTAGCCAACATCACACATCAATGGTAGGTATTTCCCTCAGTGATGAAACGAAGGTTATCGAACCAGTAGAGAACCAAGCAACAACACGTAAACAACACCTGCACACAAATACCAAATACTCGCAACCCGACGTATTAAAGGGGTTGTCAATCCCTTTCGGGTAACGGCGCCAGAAATTGGCAATCAGACGTGAGAGAGTTTTAACTATTGATAGATCGAATGCCAAATAAAATAAATTGTAGCAAGGTATTTTTGGATTTTTGGGTTTAATAGATCTTAAAATAAAAGGCAGATAAAATAGATCGCAAAGGCAAATAATATGAGAAAGAGACCCGGGGGCCGTAGGTTTCACTAGTGCCTTCTCTCGAGAAAAATAGCAAACGGTGGGTAAACGAATTACTGTTGGGAAATTGAAAGAACTTCAAATAATCATGAAGATATCCATGCAATGATCATTATATAGGCATCACATCCAAGATTAGTAGACCGACACCTGCTTGTATCTACTACTATTACTCCACACATCTACCGCTATCCAGCATGCATCTAGTGTATTAACTTCATGGAGAAACGGAGTAATGCAATAAGAATGATGACATGATGTAGACAAGATCCACTTATGTAGAAATAGACCCCATCATTTTACCCTTAGTAGCAACGATACATACGTGTCGGTTCCCCTTCTGTCACTGGGATCAAGCATCGTAAGATCGAACCCACTACAAAGCATCTCTTCCCATTGCAAGATAAATAGATCAAGTTGGCCAAACAAAATCCAATTATCAGAGAAGAAATACGAGGCTATAAGCAATCATGCATATAAGAGATCAAAGAAACTCAAATAACTTTCATCGATAAAAAGAGATAGATCTGATCATAAACTCAAAGTTCATCGGATCCCAACAAACACATGGCAAAAGAGTTACATCATATGGATCTCCAAGAGACCATTGTATTGAGAATCAAACGAGAGAGAGGAAGACATATAGCTACTAAATACGGACCCGAAGGTCTACAAAGAACTACTCACACATCATCGGAGAGGCACCAATGGAAGTGGTGAACCCCTCCGTGATGGTGTCTAGATTGGATCTGGTGGTTCTGGACTCTACGGTGGCTCGAATTGATTTTCGTCGACTCCCCTAGGGTTTCTGGTATATTGGGGTATTTATAGAGTAAAGAGGCGGTCCAGGGGGCACCCAAGGTGGGCACAACCCACCAGGGCGCGCCTAGGTCTCCAGGCGCGCCCTCGTGGGTTGTGATCCCCTCAAAGCAGTCCCTAGGTGCTTCTTCGGCCCATTGGTTTTCTTCTGGTCCAAAAAATCCACAAAAATTTTCACTGCGTTTGGACTCCATTTGGTATTGATTATCTGCGATGTAAAAAACATGCAAAAAACAAGAACTGGCACTTGGCACTATGTCAATAGGTTAGTACCAAAAAATGATATAAAATGACTATAAAATGATTATAAAACATCAAAGATTGATAATATAACAGCATGGAACAATCAAAAATTATAGATACGTTCGAGACGTATCAGCATCCCCAAGCTTAATTCCTTCTCGTCCTCGAGTAGGTAAATGATAAAACTAGAATTTTTGATGTGGAATACCGCCTAACATGTCATATCATATTGTTTTCTTTATAGCAAGGAGATTTGGACTTCTATATTGTTCAAAGCAATAGTCTAGTTTTGACATGATAACTTAAATACTCAAGCATATCAGCAAGCAACCATGTCTTTCAAAATATCAACGCTAAAATAAGCTATCCCTAGCCCATCATGCTCAATCATTGATCCATTCATGAAACACACTCGCATATTAACTACACCCAATGCTCAAGTACGATCATAGTGCCTCCTAGTTGGTGCTTTTATAAGAGAAGATGGAGACTCAAATTCAAAAATAAAAATTGCATAAAGTAAATGAAAGGACCTTTGCAGAGGGAAGTAGGGATTTGTAGAGGTGCCAAAGCTCAAAGCAAAAATTGAGAGATAAAAAAACATTTTGAGAGGCATACTTTTCCCACCAACGAAAATGACTTAGAGTTCCCAACACTTTCCATGCTAGATATATCATAGCTAGTTCCCAAACTAAAATAAAATCTTATTCCTTTTCCACCATACTTTCACTTTCCATGGCTAACTGTATCCACGGGTGCCATCCATACCAACACTTTCCAAGGAATTTATTATTTGACAACATAGAGTAAATTCATTTTTCATTTTGGGACTGGGCATCCCTAATACCTTTGCCTTACTCTCGCGCAATGACAAGTGAATAAACACTCATCGGGAGAATAACACATCTAGCATGGAAAATATTAGCCACCCCTCACCGCCTCACGAGCGGTACGAGCACACAAAAGAAAATTTATTTTAAATATTAGAGATGGCATATACAAATCTGCTTAGAACAGTAAAAGAATACCACATATAGGTAGATATAGTGGACTCATGTGGCAAAATTGGTTTAAAGGATTTTGGATGCACAAGTAGTGATCATACTTAGTGCAAAATGAAGGCTGGCAAAAGATTGGGAAGTGACCAACCAAGAAACGAATAATCTCATAAGCGAGAATTAAGCATAATTAACACCGAATAATGCACCACCAGTAGGATATAATTTCATTGCATAACTATCGACTTTCATGCTTGCATAGGGAATCACAAACCTTAACACCAATATTTTTACTAAAGCATAATTACTTATCCAGATGACTCACATATCACATCATCACATCTCCAAATTATTACCAAGAAAAGAGTTTATTTTGTCCAGTGATCTTGATGAAAGTTTTTATTATATCCTTCTTGGATATCTATCACTTTGGGACTAATTTGCATGTGTTGCTTTTGATAAGCTCACACAAATATAAGTGAAGATCGTGAGCATAATATTTCTTTCTCTCAAATTAATTTAAGTGAAGCAAGAGAGAATTCCTTGAAAATTTTACTAACTCTCAAATAAATCTAAGTGAAGCAAGAGAGCATTTCTTCAAAAATACTAAAGCACATCATGCTCAAAAAGATACAGGTGAAGCACTAGAGCAAATCCATAGCTCATAAAAAATTGAAGTGAAGCATAGAGAGCAATTTTAACAAGTCATGGCATAATTTTGGCTCTCTCAAATAGGTGTGTCCAGTAAGGGATCAAGACTAAAAACACAAAATAAAACAAGCAAAGATTCATATCATACAAGACGCTCCAAGCAAAACACATAGTATGCGACGAATAAAAATATAGCTTCGAGTCAAATACCAATGGTCGTTAGAAGAAAGAGGGGATGCCACTCGGGGCATCCCCAAGCTTAGTTTCTTGCTCTCTTTTGAACAATAGCTTGGGATGCCGGGGCATCCCCAAGCTTAGGCTCTTCTTACTCCTTATTCCTTCATCCATCGTAAGATAACCCAAAACTTGAAAACTTAAATCACACAAAACTCAACAAAAGCCTTCATGAGATCCGTTAGTATAAGAAAACAAATCACTAGTATAAGTGCTATATTAAACCAATTCATATTTTGTTCTTGCATTATATCTACTATATTCCAACTTTTCGATGGCAAAAACTCATCAAATAAAACCATAGAATCATCAAAACAAGAACACACCACAAAGAAAATAGAATCTGTCAAAAACAGAACAATCTGTAGGAATCTGGATATTTTGAATACTTCTGTAACTCCAAAAACTCTGAAAAATTAGGTCGACCTGGGAAAATTGTATATTAATCTACTGCAAAAGGAATTGTTATTTTATCGCTCTCTGGTTAAACTGAAAATTATTTTTGCGAGCGCAAAAGTTTCTGTTTTTTCAGCAAGATCAAACAACCATCACCCAAGAAGATCCTAAATGATTTACTTGGCACAAACACTAATTGAAACACAAAAACTTAATCATAACAGTATCATAATTGTGTTAACACTCAAAAATAGAAAAAAAAGTAAAAATAAATATTATTCATTGGGTTGCCTCCCAACGAGCGCTATAGTTTTTTTACGCCCTTAGCTAGGCATAAAGCAAGGATCTAAGTTTTGTCATCTTTGTTCAACTCTTCAATCAAACACTTAGAATTCTTAAAAAATTTAGCATAAATATTTTCAATGACAGTATTCCTAGGGACAATTTTAAAGAATTCATTCTTGCCAAAGGGATCTCTTGTTATTTCAACAAAATCCGGGTGGATGCTAATCATCTTAAGATCCTCTTTACTATTTCTAGAAGTTGCACCCTTGTTCTTAGTAACTTGAGTAGTCTTCCCAATATTTACGGAAGTTTTTTCAATAGTTTTAGTGGAAGCAAAATCCATGCTAAAATTACTAAAGATTTCTTCTAGTTTATCAATCCGAGATGGACTTTCTTCAATTCTTTCATGAATTACGGTCCCCTTTTCCTTTAACCACTTAAAAACTTCTCTCGCTTTTGACCCAATCTTAGTAGCAAAATTATGCATCTTTTTATCCAAGTTTTCAGTATGTTCTTCAGTAAGCATTTTCTTTTCAACAACATCTAATCTTTCCATAACATGCTCAAGAGTCAAATTTCTTTCATTAACTATAAGAGGTGGTGAACCCACTAAATTTCCCATAGCATTCAAAGCATCAAGAGAGGGACACATCAAAAAATTTCCACCAGTAATCGTATCAAGGATGAACCTATACCAAGTGTTGATGCCCACATAAAAACAACGAAGAGGAATAATGGTAGATTGCTTACAGATAGATCTATTATTAGCATTGCAAATTCTATACCAAGCATCTTTTAAATTGTCTCCTCCCCTTTGTTTAATGTTGAGAACCTCGTTCTCAGGAGTAAACACAATAGAGGAAGAACTATCCATGACGATAATAATGGCAAACAAGATTGCACACAAAACGGATCCGACAAAAAAACAGCGAACGAAAAAGAGGGTGAATAAAGCGGCAATTTTTTGTGAAGTGGGGGAGAGGAAAATGAGACGCAAATGGAAAACAATGTAAATTGCAAGGAGATGAGATTTGTGATTAAGAACCTGGTATATGTAGAAGATCCTCTCCAGCAACGGTGCCAAAAATTCCTTTTGATGTCGGCTTGAAGCTATGTCGGTATTTCCCCAAAGAGGAAGGGATGATGTAGCACAACAATAGTAGGTATTTCCCTTAGTGATGAAACCAAGGTTATCGAACCAGTAGTATAACCAAGCAACAACACATAAACGACACCTGCACACAAATAACAAATACTCGCAACCCAACGCATTAAAGGGGTTTGTCAATCCCTTTCCGGTAATGGTGCCAGAAATTGGCAAACGGACATGAGAGAGTTGTAAATATTGATAGATCGAACGCTAAATAAAATAAATTGCAGCAAGGTTTTTTTGGATTTTTGGGTTTAATATATCTGAAAATGAAAGGCAAATAAAATAGATCCCAAAGGCAAATAATATGAGAAAGAGACCCGGGGGCCGTAGGTTTCACTAGTGGCTTCTCTCGAGAAAAATAGCAAACAGTGGGTAAAGGAATTACTGTTGGGCAATTGATAGAGCTTCAAATAATCATGATGATATCCAGGCAATGATCATTATATATGCATCACGTCCAAGATTAGTAGACCGACTCCTGCCTGCATCTACTACTATTACTGAACATATCGACCGCTATCCAGCATGCATCTAGTGTATTAAGTTCAAGGAGAAACAGAGTAATGCAATAAGAACGATGACATGATGTAGACAAGATCTATTTGTGTAGAAATGGAACCCATCATTTTATCCTTAGTAGCAACGATACATGTGTGGTTCCCCTTCCGTCACTGGGATCAAGCACTGTAAGATTGAACCCACTACAAAGCACCTCTTCCCATAGCAAGATAAATAGATCAAGTTGGCCAAACAAAACACAAATATCAGAGAAGAAATATGAGGCTATAAGCAATCATGCATATAAGAGATCAAAGAAACTCAAATAACTTTCATGGATAAAAAGAGATAGATCTAATCATAAACTCAAAGTTCATTGGATCCCAACAAACACACTGCAAAAGAGTTACATCATATGGATCTCCAAGAGACCATTGTATTGAGAATCAAATGAGAGAGATGAAGCCATCTAGCTACTAACTACGGACCTGAAGGTCTACAAAGAACTACTCATGCATCATCGGAGAGGCACCAATGGAAGTGGTGAACCCCTCCGTGATGGTGTCTAGATTGGATCTAGTGGTTCTGGACTCTGCGGCGGCTGGAATTGATTTTCATCAACTCCCCTAGGGTTTCTGGAATATTGGGGTATTTATAGAGTAAAGAGGTGGTCCGGGGGACACCTGAGGTGGGCACAACCCACCAGGGCACGCCTGGGCCTCCAGGCGCACCCTGGTGGGTTGTGCTCCCCTCGGACCAACCCCCAGGCGCTTCTTCGGCCCATTGGTTGTCTTCTGGTCCAAAAAATGCCACAAAAAGTTTCACTGCGTTTGGACTCCGTTTGGTTTGATTATCTGCGATGTAAAAAACATGCAAAAAACAACAACTGGCACTTGGAACTATGTCAATAGGTTAGTACCAAAAAATTATATAAAATGATTATAAAACATCCAAGATCGATAATATAACAACATGGAACAATCAAAAATTATATATATGTTGGAGACGTATCAGGGTTCAGTGTATAAATTAAACTGCACCTTAGGAGGATTATTCCTAGGAAGGAAATTAAAATTTTGCACAAAGGTGTTTGTGAGGAGATGATACTGTTCACATTCAGCTGCGATGAAGTCGGTGAAGCCAGGATTAGCAGCATATTGTGCAAACTCTTGAAGGATTCCAGCCCCTTCAAAGAACGGGGTATGCGGCCATTCGCACGACCGTACTTCCGCCAATCTCTGGGTATGAAGATCACTGTTAGACGACTCCCCGATAACTCCCTTGGAGCTCTTCTTGGAAGCAAACTTCCTAAAGATATTCATCTTTTTCCTATGAACAAAATTCTGAAATTTTTAGTCCACAAAATGTTCTCAACAAAACTTTACAAAATTGATAGCAACTACTCATAGGGATACATAGAGGCCATAGAAAGCATTCAAACTACTTATAAATCTAAGAATCCAACATGCAAGCTCATCTACAGCGGCACCAAGAGTAGCTAATTATTCAAAATATAAACCACTAAAACAAAAAAAAATTGGACAAACGGAGGAGTCACATACCAACCAACAATCCCCCGAAACAGTTTCGGAAACGGAGCTTCGAGCAAAGAGATCGAAATCCGCAGGTTTGAGAGCAAGAAGACGAGAGAGAGAGAGAGAGAGAGAGCAATGGTGATTTTTCCAGGAGGTAGGTGATGATGTGGTATGAAGAGATAAGTGAGGGGGCCCACGTGGGGACCACAACCCACCAGGGCGCGCCTAGGGGTCCTGGCGTGCCCAGGTGGGTTGTGCCGACCTGGTGCACCTCCCTCTGATGTTATTTGCACCAAATATTCATAAAAAATGATATTAAATTTTCAGGGCATTCTGACAACTTTTTATTTTTGGGTCATTTTTTATTGCATGGAAAATTCAGAAAAGAGACAAAAAATGGCATTTTATTTTATTTAACTAATAAAAACAGAAAAAAAAAAGGTAGGGGCAGAAAGTAGTGCTCACTAAATTCATCAACTTCACACCTCTAAAAAATGATCCATTAATAAGGTTGATCAGGTCTTATTAACAACCACTCTCGATTAGCATGAAACCAAAGAACTTTCGTAAATCACTAAATTACCTCAACGGGGATATGAATGTTCCCAACTATAATCATTTCATATTTATTTTTGACAGTAGGTAGAGGTAGTTGAAAACTGCCAATACTGATTGTCGGAGATTTTTCAATAACATTAATACCATTCACTTGGAATTGTTTCTTTGGAGAGTGCACCGTATGCTCATTACCATTGATATGAAAAGTGATCTTGCTTTTATTGCAATCAATAACAGCCCCTGCAGTATTCAAAAAGGGTCTACCAAGGATAATCGACGTGTTGTCATCCTCGGGCATCTCTACCACCTTAGGAGGTGGCGGTGTATCAAGCCCATGTAATTCTTCAATAGGAGGTAAAATTTTGACATCCTCAGCTTTAATACCTTTTTCCTTCATATATTTATTTGCCTCTTGCATATCTTTGGGACTGAGATATAAGATATGCCTCTTCTTCGGAGTGGGTCTAGGCGGTGGTTCAAGAAGAGTCCAATCATCATAATTTTTCAATATGTTATTCAATAATTCTCCAGCTTGCCCAATAGTTCGTTCCCTGAAAACACAACCAGCACAACTATCTAGGAAATCCCTAGAAGCATCGGTTAGTCCATTATAGAAGATATCAAGTATTTCATTTTTCTTAAGAGGATGATCAGGCAAAGCATTAAGCAATTGGCAAAGACTCCCCCAAGCTTGTGGGAGACTCTCTTCTTCAATTTGCGCAAAGTTAAATATTTCCAGCAAGGCAGCTTGTTTGTTATGAGCAGGGAAATATTTTTCGAGAAGTAATAAATCATATCCTGGGGACTACGCACACAACCAGGAGCAAGAGTATTGTACCAAGCCTTAACATCACCCTTTAATGAGAACAGAAATAATTTTAGGATATAATAATAATGAATTTTCTCATCATGAGAAAAAAGGGTGGCTATGTCATTCAACTTAGTAAGATGTGCCATAATAGTTTCAATTTCATAACCATGGAAAGGATCAGATTCAACCAAAGTAATTAACTCTGGGTCGACAGAGAATTCATAATCCTTATCATCAATAAAGATAGGTGAAGTGGCAAACTTAGGATCATATTGCATTCTAGTATTCAAGGAATTTTCTTTATACTTGCATAATAATTTCTCTAGGTCAACTCTATCCTTACAAGCAAGAATGTCTCTAGTTGTCTCCTCATTCATAACATAACCTTCCGGTACCTTAGGCAGTTCATTTCTGGGAGGGCTAGTTCTAATAGGTGTTTCAAGATTTTCAGTTTCAAGCTCATCATCAGTTTCAACAACATCATGATGTCTTACTCTAGCAATTTGTTCATCAAGAAATTCACCTAAGGGCACATCATCATCAAGCAAGGTAGTAACATCATCATAAGTATCATTCATAGTAGAAGTAGCATCATCAACAAAGTGCGACATATCAGGATTAATAGCATGTGGTGGTGTTGCAAGTTTACTTATAATAGAAGGTGAATCCAAAGCAGAGCTAGATGGCAGTTCCTTACCTCCGCTCGTCTTAGAGGGAAATATCTTGGTCCGAGCATCCTTCAGATTCTTCATAGTGATAAATTGATAATAATCCCAAGTGACTCAACAAATATAGCTACGCTCCCCAGCAACAGAGCCAGAAAAAGGTCTTAATAACCCACAAGTATAGGGGATCGCAATAGTTTTTGAGGGTAGAGTATTCAACCCAAATTTATAGATTCGACACAAGGGGAGCCAAAGAATATTTGCAAGTATTAGCTGCTGAGTTGTCAATTCAACCACACCTAGAGATTAATTATCTGCAGCAAAGTGATCAATAGCAAAGTAGTATGATAGTTTTGATAATAGTAGGAGCAGCAATAGTAATGGTAACAATGATAGCAGTAATTTTGTGGCAAGTGGAATAGTAACGATAGCAGTAGTAACTTAGCAAGAACAATATAAGAGAAATTCGTAGGCATTGGATCGGCGATTTGTTGGATGATATTCATCATGTGACAGCCATAACCTAGGGCGCTACGGCACTAGCCCCAGTTCATAAATATAATGTAGGCATGTATTCCGTAAATAGTCATACGTGCTTATGGAAAGAACTTGCATGACATCTTTTGTCCTACCCTCCCGTGGCAGCAGGGTCCAATTGGAAACTAAGGGATATTAAGGCCTCCTTTTAATAGAGAACTGGAACAAATCATTAACACACGGTGAATACATGAACTCCTCAAACTACGATCATCACCGGGAGTGGTCCCGACTATTGACAATCCAGGGTTGCCGGATCATAACACGTAGTAGGTGACTATAACTTGCAAGATCGGATCTAGAACATGGATATAATGGTGATAACATAAACGGTTCAGATCTGAAATCATGGCACTTGAGCCCAAAGTGACAAGCATTAAGCATGGCAAAGTGATAGCAACATCAATCTCAGAACATAGTGGATACTAGGGATCAAGCCCTAACAAAACTAACTAGATTACATGGTGAATGTCATCCAACTCCTCACCGACCAGCGAGCCTACAAAGGAATTACTCACTCCCGATGGGGAGCATCATGGAATTGGCGATGGAGAAAGGTTGGTGATGACGAAGATCGAAGATCCCCCTCTCTGGAGCCCCAAACGGACTCCAGATCCGGCCTCCCATGAAGAACAAGAGGTGATGGCGGCTTCGTCTCGTGGAACACAATAATTCTTTCTCCC
Organism: Triticum aestivum; assembly: GCF_018294505.1. Taxonomy (NCBI): domain Eukaryota; kingdom Viridiplantae; phylum Streptophyta; class Magnoliopsida; order Poales; family Poaceae; genus Triticum; species Triticum aestivum. The sequence continues at coordinate 91,659,638 of NC_057806.1, read as the reverse complement.
TGATTTTTCTGGAAATATGTGATTTTATAGCATCGGTTTCAGGGTCTGCATGGCCACCAGGTGGAGACAACCCGCCTGAGCGTGCATGGGGGGGGGGGGCAGGCGCGCCATGGTGGGTTGTGCCCACCCAGGTGCCCCCCTCCGGTGGTTCTTGGCTCCAGAAATTCTCTTTTATTGTATAAAAAATCCTCGCAAAGTTTTGTTCCATTCAGAGAACTTTTATTTCTGCAAAAAAAAACAACACCATGGTAGTTCTGCTGAAAACAACGTCAGTCTGGGGTTAGTTTCATTCAAATCATGCAAATTAGAGTCCAAAACAAGAGGAAAAGCATTAGGAAAAGTAGATAAGTTGGAGACGTATCATTCTCCGTCTGGTCCTTGGCCTCCATGGCAACGATGGCCCCTCATGATCCTCCTCCATGGCCTGCGGTGATGATGGCCCCCTCCGGCAGGGTGCCAGAGAGGGCCTAGATTGGTTTTTCGTGGCTACAGAGGCTTGCAGCGGCGGAACTCCCAATCTAGGTTTCTTTTCAGAGGTTTCTGTATTTATAGGAATTTTTGGCGTCGATTTCACGTCAGGGGGTCCACGAGTCAACGACAAGGGTGGAGCACCCTCCCTGGGGGGTAGGGCGCGCCCTCCACCCTTGTGGTTGGCTCAGGAGTCTTTTGTCCCAACTCTTTTGCTTTGGGGGCTTCTTCTAGTCCATAAAAAATCACTGTAAATTTTCAGATCATTTGGACTCCGTTTGATATTCCTTTTTTACGAAACATAAAAACAAGGAAAAAATAGAAACCGACACTGGGCTCTAGGTTAATAGGTTAGTCCCAAAAATCATATAAACTAGCATATAAATGCATATAAAACGTCCAAGATAGATAATATAGTAGCATGGATACTTCATAAATTATAGATACGTTAGAGACGTATCAACATGCCCAAGCTTGATTCCTGCTCGTCCTTGAGTAGGTAAATGATAAAAGAAATAATTTATGAAGTGTGAATGCTACACTACAAAAAAAATACACTTCCGTGATGATACGTGTTTGTCACAGTAGGTCACTTTTTTGTCATGCATGTACATCCATGACAAATTTATGACAGAATCAAGATAGTCATACCTGTGCTGTCGTAGAAGTGTTCCATGACATTACCAAAATTATCATCACGGAAGTGTCCACTTCCATGATGATAAATCGCGCGTCATAGAAGTGCTTTCGTCAAGGGTGACCGACACATGGCATCCACCGTAATGGAACGCCGTTAAGCTATCGATTCGGGTTTTGGATCCGATAACCCGTTAATAGCCCCGACCAATGGGGATTTTCCACATGTAAAATCATCATTGGCTAGAGGAAACACGTGTCGGCTCATCATCGGGACAGATGTCATCCACTCACTGGACAGAAGGCGCCTATGATACATCGACACGTGGCACGACCCAACAAGTTTAAATGGGCAGGCCCAACTAAAGGCCCACAAGATTTTGCGGACCATAATGGGCCGGCCCATCTAAAGGCTTACAAGATTTTGCGGACCATAATGGGCTGGCCCAGCTAAAGGCCCATAAGATTTCGCGGGCCATAATGGGCCGGCCCAGGTAAAGGCCCACAAGATTTTTGTGTGCCATAATAGGCCGGCCCAGGTAAAGGCCCACAAAATTCTTGCGGATCATAATGGGCCGATGCAGCTAAAGGCCCACGAGATTTCGCCGACATTAATGGGGCGGCCCAGCTGTAGGCCCACAAGATTTTGAGGACCTTAGTAGGCCGGCCCGTTAACTGGCTGCCATGTTTTGGGCCAAATGTCGGCCCATATTTGATACGGTCTATTAATGGCCTACCACGCTCCGGGCCTAATAGTGGCCCATATGAGATCCGGCCCGTTAAAAGCCTACCACATTCTGGGCCAAATTACGGCCCAGATCAGGTCTGGCCCTTTAAGAGGTTTTGGGCCTAATTATGGCCCATATCAGATTCGACCCGTCAACTGGACACTATGCTTTTGGGCCCACTTGCTAAAGGCCCACTTAGTAATTCGGCCTGATATTAGTTTTGGCCTGTTACCCGTTTAACATTTCGGCCCTATATTAATTTCAGCCTGTTAAAAGCCCGTCATATAGTTGGGCCTAACTACGGCCCGGTTTGCATCTGGCCTGCTCGCAACCGATATCTGATTGGGCCAAACAAGGACCGAGACAATTTTTCGGCCTGTTAAAAGCCCGTGATTTTATTCGCACAATCATGGGCCGGGGTTCATTTCGGGCTGCTGCCGGCCCATGAGCTGATCGGCACGTTTCAGGCCCAACCTACATCATGATTGCATGACGGCCCGATTATGTACTGTAATTTTACGGTTTGGCTGGTTACTGCGAAGACATGATATATATACAATAAAATAACTACAGCATCGTGAATAAGAAAAAACCTATACTATACAATAAAGAAATTACCGCATATTACATCCACTGGGCATCAAAGTTCGCCACTATGATAATAAAGCACAAGCAGACAGCAGATTACATACACTGGGCATCAAAGATCACCACCAGTGCAAATAAACACGCCGACAAAATAATATACAAAACCGACAGCACTTCAATAGAGTTCAAGAAAGGTTAGCCCTGCTAGGGAGCTGCAGCGCAAGCAGCTGAGCAAGATGATGAGACTGCGCTTGTTCAACACTTATATCTTCCTCACTCTGAAAGATAAACAAGCAGACAGATGACATGTTTTGCACATAAAAGTATCAATGCTGACAATTCATCACATTTCTTAGTGACGAATAAAGTAACACAGTTTAAATTTGCATTAACACAATATGGTATTGTTTAGGTCAAGACATGACAGGAAATGATATTGTGAAGGAGTTGGCAGCTTCACGACACCACTGGATTACAGATCAAGAACTCATAAGTATCAATGGTTAGTGTGCTGTCAATTTATACCATTTCAGATTGGCAAATAAAGAGACGGTTTAAATAATAGTAGAATGATATGACATTTTTCATAGTTAAGACATTGCAGAATATGACATTGTGCTGTAGTGGGTAGGTTCACCACACCACTGGATTACAGATGAAGAACAGAAGCATACATGCAGTGCAAAAGAAGATCACTTGCTCTGTATAGTTTAATTTACATGGTATGAAGAAGGAACTTGGTTGTACAACTGAAAACTTAAATTGAGAAAGGATGAACTTTTGTTTATGAACTACATATAATAAACTTTAAACAAGCAATTTGATGCAAACACCAAAAATAAACAGCTGTTGCAGTCATGCCTAACCAAATATATACAACAAAGTTTGAAGGCTTGAGATGGACAAACTTACATTATTGGTGAAGACAGGCTCTATAAAGACCTTGTCCATGGTGAAGACATGCTCTATAAAGGCTCTATAAAGAAGTTTACCACATAATCTTCTTCAAAAGCATTGCCTTTATTCTACATTTTGTTAAGAGTAAATATAGATGTGATAATATATGAAAAAATGGAGAATATTTAAGATAAGATGAAGAGTGATGCTACATAACCAAGTAGCTATAAATGTAAGTGCAGTGATACAGGAAAAAGGTACAACCAAGAGCAATGCACAACTAAACTTCTTTAGTACCAACCTTATGGTAAGAGTAAATATAGATCTGATGTGTAGAAAATGGAGGGCAAAGGAAAATAAGCTGCAGAGTGATGGTACATTAACAACTACCTGTCATTATAAGTACACTGATAAAGGACAGCATGTACTTACAAGAACAATGCAGAGCTAAAAAAAACATTGGCATTGGATATATTCTACACTAATGTAACCATTCATACAGATCAGATAATTTGGAGCGAACAATTGATAAGAAAGCTATCATGCATACTGCTGTCACATAATGAACCAGGTATGTATGCAAGTACAGTGATACAGGACACCAGGTGCTAACAAGAGCAAAGCAGCGGGCAGCATATTTGCGATATCCTGTCGTTCTTGTCAAACCGGAATTCTTCTTCGAGCAGATTTCCTGCAAAAAAGATCTGTAAGGCACATGCGGAAAAGTAGAAGTTCAAATTGTCATGTGATTTCATAGATAGTACCTCATCCTGGGAACGAGACCAGTGCATAACAAGGTTTTTCCATTCAATGTCTTCTAAATTTAGCACATGAGACTTCATCGGAAATTGGTTTATAGACTTGCCATCAAAGTGTGATTTCCTCAGGTAACACTGATACTGCTGCAATGCTTCCTTGAAAAGCACAAGCAAGCTTTGCTCGTCATGACTATCCAGATTGACCCTCGCCTAGTTACAACAATGTAATGTAAATCATTGATGTGTTCAATCAGCAGAAAACAGGAAAATAATAGCCATGAATAATAGCACTTACATGTAAGTTGGACAGGAAGATGTGAAAATGGTGTTTGTCTTCACAATAATCTTCCCATGATGGGACTATATGCACGTAGTCCCTAACAACATTGAAAGCATTGTCTTTTAAACTGGGAATAAATGGAATGGGGTTCCAATCTGTAGGAATTGGCCATCTCTGTAGTTGGGATAGGTCTTCGGCCGGTGGACTTGCTGTACTTTTTGCTGGAGTGGGATTTTTCTGTGGTACAGTTGGTGCTATGGCAAATGAAATCGGTATACCTTTTGCTGGAGTGCAGGTCCTGTGTGGTGGGGCTAGTGGTGTGGCCAGTGAAGTATGGGTACAGTCTGCTGGAGTCGGTCCTATGTTTTGTGTCACTGGTTGTACAACCAATATAAGTGGGGTGCTGTCTGATTTCTCCGGCACCACCACGTTTTTCAAGGACTTTGCTGGTGCTCCTTCAGGTTCGGCAATCACCCTCTTCCTTTTTGATGTCCGATGCACAAGAACATCATTTGAGTGAAAAAACATGGTATGATGACAGATGGAATATGTATTGATAATGGATGGGCATGGCATCTCGACATATATGATGAGTAAACTAAGCAGATGGTGGTGCAACAAAGTAGAAGAAATGCAAGACAACATATGCAAGATACCCGCAATCAATAAAACATTGCTAAATTAGAACATGCACCTTGATGGATGAATAAGACAGGCCATCTGCCTTTGACTCCTCGAGGTTAGAATAGCCATTAGGATGATATTCTGAACAAGAATCAACAGGTGGGGAGCGTATGAGTTTCATTGCATCCAGAATGGCACTCAATGCCTTGGTGCCAATTTTGTAAGTCATTGCAGTGTTTAGCTTCAAGAGTGGACTGCTGCTAGTGCGACACAAAGCAGCTACACAGATCATAGTGTAGATATAATGGGAAAACCTTAAGCATCCGAGTAAAATCAGCAAAGTGGAACTTGCTGGACTATATGTGCTAGTATTGCTGGTACGGCTAGAAAGGCTTCGAATACCAGCTCTCTTCAAGTGAAGGTGCGATACTGTTAATATCAATGTAACTCTCAAAGGCGACACAACTCCCCGCATTTCCTTGCTATTCTTATAGGATTCAAGTGGGCAGGCCACTACAAATCCTATTCCTATGTTTACAAGATCCTACGAATCAAAGAGGCTCAAAGTGTCCATCACAACCGACCGTATAGACCTCTACACTGCAAATGTCCCTGCTCATCTTCAGTACAAGGGACATACTGTACTACTATCATACTCCCTCCGTTCCAAAATATAAGTCTTGGTAGAGATTTCCACTATGGATCACATACAGATGTATCCAGGTACATTTTAGAGTGTAGATTCACTCATTTTGCTCCATATGTAGTCCATGGTGGAATCTATACAAAGACTTGCATTTAGGAATGGAGAGAGTACATATTAAAGAAGAACGGAAGAGGAACATGGTAAAGAAGAGTGTCGGTGGCAAAACCGGCGGATCTGGGGTAGGGGGTCCCGAACTGTGTGTCTAGGCTGGATGGTAACAGGAGGCAAGGGACACGAAGTTTTACCTAGGTTCGGGCCCTCTCAATGGAGGTAAAACCCTACGTCCTGCTTGATAAATATTGATGATATAGGTAGTACAAGAGTAGATCTACCACGAGATCGGAGAGGCTAAACCCTAGAAGCTAGCCTATGGTATGATTGTTGTTGTGTATGTTGTCCTACAGACTAAAACCCTCCGGTTTATATAGACACCGGAGAGGGTTAGGGTTACACAAAGTCAGTTACAATGGTAGGAGATCTACATATCCGTATCGCCAAGCTTGCCTTCCACGCCAAGGAAAGTCCCTTCCGGACACGGGACAGAGTCTTCAATCTTGTATCTTCATAGTCCAGGAGTCCGGCTGAAGGTATAGTCCGGCCATCTGGACACCCCCTAATCTAGGACTCCCTCAGTAGCCCCCGAACCAGGCTTCGATGACGATGAGTCCGGCGCGCAGATTGTCTTCGGCGTTGCAAGGCGGGTTCTCCTCCAAATTTCGTGTACCTATTGAATAAAGTCCGATTTCTTGTAGATGTTACGCTCCTTGGCTTCTACGCCCAATAATGGCCACTTCCCATGTGTCAAACGAATATGAAAAGTCTGAGTGTTTTTACATTCACACCCCTAGCCGCGTAAATGAGCTGACCTATTTAAGGGGACGAGGATTTAGATCCAAACCACATCTTCCCCCCTTCACGAGTATTCATCAGAGCGCATCCGACAAAGGTCCATTCCACCATGGCCATCCGTCACGACTCCTCCTCTCGCCCTTCCAGCCCTCGGCCTGGATATTGGGAGAGATGCTCCATCCCGCATAGCGAGCTACTGACGCTCCAAACCAAGGGATTTCTCCCCCCGGCCTATATGGTCCCGGTTCGAGCCGGCCTTGCCATCTATAATGACGGAGAGCAAGCGGAGAGTGCCCCTAATCCCTCCAAAGGAGAGCGGGTGTGCCTCGTCCCTTATTTAATAAGGGGGCTCGGATTTCCAATTCATCCATTTCTCCGGGGGCTCCTGGAGTTCTATGGCCTCCAGCTACACAATCTCACGCCTGCCTCCGTATTGCATATCGCGGGCTTCATAGCCCTCTATGAGCTGTTTTTGGGTATCGAGGCTCATTTCAGGCTATGGAAAAGGTTATTCTGCCTTGTGCCCCGCTCTAAGGAGGGGTCAACGTATCAAGTGGGCGGAGGCGAAGTGTGGCGCATCACCGGGACCGGATATCTGTCCGGAACCCGAAAGAAGGCGTCCGAAGACTGGCCCTCGGAATGGTTTTATATAGAAGACGTCCCGCTGCCGGATCCTGTCCGGATCGGCCTCCTTGAATTCGACAGTGCTCCGTTAAAGAAGCGCCTAAGCTGGCGTCCACGGAGCCCTCAGAGGGAAAGTGACAGGGACATCATTTACCTGATGGGCCGAATAAGATTGTTAGCCCATTCCGGACTAACCATGATCGGGGTTATGGCCGAATGCATTATGTGGGGGGTGCAACCACTTCAGTATAGAAGCCACCCCATGTGGGACTTCAACGGGGAGGACGACGCCACCTGCTACGGCCGTAAGGGGCCGGATTCAGCTGCCGCTCTACTAAAGATCTTGTCCACTTTGTATAAGGGAGAAGAGGAGGAATTTCTCTGCGTCAACCCACAGGGTGGATTCTCTATGCACAATCCCCCAAGCTGGGTAAGCGGTCGTATTTACTTGCCCATTTGTTTTGTATTCCCATTGTGAAATATTCAGTCTGACGACTTCAACGCAGGAACTGCGCCGGTCTGTTAAGGAAATAAGCAGCCCTCCTCCACAACCCGAGGACCCAGGACGGTCCCTTGACCCGGCCTCTCAAGAGGATCCGGACATATCTGTGGAGCTGATTGATGGAGTGTTCCATCAATTGAGCAAGGACAACGCCTTGGTGGCCATTACGGCCGATTACCCAGGGCTAATCTCGGCCTCCTAGGTAACTGAGATCAAAGTCCCAGTACCCCGAATAGGTGTCTGCCCTCTCGTGTTTTCAGTTTCCTGATTACAACCGAACTTTGCAGGGGAGGTTTTTAAGGCGGAAGGCCGAACCTGCGACGACAAGCCAACGAGGGGCCGCAGGGCCCCGTGGGTAGAAAAGAAGTGCAGTCCGGACCGAGGCCTCAGCGCAAAGGTGTGGAGCGCACCCTTATCCCAGGTGTTATACCTTTGAGGCACATTGACACTCATGCTCTCTTCAGGACAAAGAGACCTCGCCGGACTATATCCGGAGAGGCTGCCAATCATGCCACCACCAGCCAGGCTCCAAAGCCTGGTCTGGAGGCGGAGGCGAACACAAGGCGTGCGCCAGACGCTCCTCCGACGAAGGATGTGGACGGGTTGTCTGCCACCAACTCTGAGGTGGAGAGTGCCATGAACCACAGGCGTCTACGGACAATTCTTCGCGACGCTTGTTTCTCCCAAGGGGCGTTAGATGCCTTCAACTCGGGAGATGCGTACCTCCGTGCCGCTCAAAATGGTCTAGCCAGAGCCACGGAGCAATATGTAAAAGACATACGGGTAAGAAATTTTTGGTAATTATATATATATACCAGTAGCCCCCGAGACTTGAAACAGTTAGAATAACTGATTTAAGGATCATTTGTTATGCAGGTTCTTACAGAAAAGAATTCCCTACTGTCCAAGGAGCTGGAAGAGTGCAAAGCCCAACTTGAGGCCGCACTAGCCGCGACAGGGGAGCCCAAGGAGACCCCCTCTGGTAATATACACTTCGAAAGATAAGTATTTTGTGAAGCACGACATGGGTGCGAATCTGACAAATGAAATTGCAGATGGCGCCGGATTGAATCCGGAAAGGGAACACCTCCTACGCCAGCTAAAGGCTTGTGAGAAGGTGCTGACAAAGGTGAGGCGGGAGAAGAACAATCTCCAAGATGCCAACACCAAGCTGGGCGTCGAGTTGAAAGATGTTCGTGCCCAGCTGTCAGACTCCGTGAAGGAGAATCAGCGGCTTCGGCGCGGCATATTTAGTAAGTGCTTGACGAACCTTTGAAAGAAAGTTCGGTGGGGAAGTCGACTAACAGAGCAATGTCTGTAGGTGTGCTAACAAGTCGTCCTGCAGAGGAGATGCCCGGTTCTACGGGTGACCTTCTTCCCGAGCTCTCGCAACTTCTCGATCGAATTCGGCAGGTGATGCAGGGCGTCGCCTAGGCCCTGTGGCCATCCGTCTCCATGCTCGAAGGTCTTGGAGAGCTTGCGGAGAAGCTAAAGGGAGCATGGCGGCGCTTCCGATTGTGGAAGATATCGGCCTGCCGTCAAGGCGCTAGGGAGGCCTGGGCCATGGTGAAGACGCGGTATGCAAAGGCTGACCCCAACCACATGGCCGAGGTCGGTCCTGTAGGGCCCGATGGGAAGGAGATCCCTGTAAGCTTAGTATACGGCCAAGTAGAGTTGGCTGCAAAGTATTCCCAGCAGGACTGTAAATTAGACAGCCTGTTAGATGGTATTGAAGAGGAATATAATCAGTCAAAATGACTATGTAATTTAATTGACATTTATAATGCCTTCTAGCAGGATTGTAGATCATTTGTCATGGCCGACCTTTTCGCTTCAGCCTCAGGACCTGACGGTCCGGAGTGTGTCCGAATTCCCATGCGGTTATATAGGAACCGGGGAATGCATCGAGACCAGGCGTAGGGGTCATTAGTGCGTGAATAAACAAGTGCCCGACTAGTTATGTTATATTACATGGTTAGTAAGAAACATCTTCCAGGGAGAATAGTTCCGTTAGGGGTTCCTTTCCCTGGGAGGCATGCCCTAAGGTGCATGTCCATGCTGCGAAAAGAAATGCAGGAAAAACATCTGGGGGCGTATAGATAAAAATAAAAAAAGATCATCTTTAGTTCACCGGCCGAATATTCCCTTAAGAACGCTAGCTTTCGGCTTCACCCAGTCTGAGGTACACGTCCGGCTGACCCGGCAGTAACAATCGCAGAGGTGCTCCCTTTACCACCTAGCCGAACAATCGGGAACATAGGGGTAAGCACAGGAGCCAGGCAACCCAGCTTGGCCAAAAATTAAGTCATATCGATGCATATAATGGTGAATAAAAGGTACATGCGGAAGTGTAACACATGTGTTGGGCATGAAGCCCGTATGAATAAACTTCTGTTTAAAGAAGCCCCCAGGTTTAATGAGCGCGGATAGCGCATCACTTTATGAGCCTTTAAAGGCTATAAGAGAGAGAGAGAAGAAGAGAAATGTAAGACAGAACATATATAAAAAATGGACAGAGGAAGGAGACGAACAGAGAGTCCGGCGCTAGGCGTAGAATCTTCGGAGACGGGCTGCGTTCCATGGGTTAGGATCGAGTCGGTTGTCCGATGCATCCCGCAGGCGGTACGCTCCACCAGTCAGGACTTGGTCAATTATGAAGGGACCTTCCCACTTGGGCTTGAGTTTGTCCTTTTTCTTGTCCGGTAGTCATAGAACTAATTCGCCAATGTTGTAATTTTTGGCCCGTACTTCTCTGCTTTGGTATCTTCGAGCCTGCTGTTGATAGAATGCGGAACGGGCTTTTGCCACGTCATGCTCCTCCTCCAATGCGTCCAAGCTGTCCTGCCGATCGAGCTCGGCTTCTCTTTCTTCGTACATGCGCACTCGAGGTGAGTCATGAATTATGTCGCAAGGCAAAACTGCCTTTGCGCCGTACACCATAAAGAATGGTGTGTATCCGATGGTGCGATTCGGCGTGGTCCGCAGCCCCCAAAGTACAGAGTCGAGCTCCTCTACCCAGTGCATGTTAGATTCCTTAAGGGACCGCAATAATCTGGGTTTGATGCCGCTCATGATAAGACCATTTGCACGTTCGACCTGGCCGTTAGTTTGTGGGTGATAGACGGAAGCATAATCGATCTTGATGCCCATGTTTTTGCACCAGAGTTTTACCTCGTCGGCTGTGAAGTTCATGCCGTTATCAGTGATGATGCCGTGGGGGACGCCGTAACGGTGTACAACCCCGGATATAAAGTCTATCACCGGTCCGGATTCGGCCGTCTTAACAGGCTTGGCTTCTATCCATTTGGTGAACTTATCCACCATGACCAGTAAGTATTTTTGCTTGTGGGTTCCGCCTTTAAGGGGTCCAACCATGTCAAGCCCCCAGACTGTGAAGGGCCAAGTAATGGGGATAGTTTGGAGGGCGGTGGGTGGCATATGGCTTTGGTTTGCAAAGAGCTGGCAACCGGTGCATCGCTGGACTAAGTCCTGAGCGTCTGCCCGGGCCGTCGACCAATAAAAGCCCGTACGGAAGGCCTTGCTTACAAGGGACCGAGCTGCAGCGTGATGACCGCCGAGTCTGGCATGAATTTCAGCCAGGAGGTTCCACCCCTCCTCTTCGGAGATGCACCTTTGAAGGACTCCGGTAGTGCTTTTCTTATAAAGCTCTCCCTCGTGGACTCTGTAGGCTTTGGATCGCCGCACTATGCAGCGTGCCTCATTTTGGTCCGCGGGGAGTTCCTTCCTAATAAGGTAGGTGAGGAATGGTTCTATCCACGGGGCGATGACGGCCATTATTACGTGGGCTGAAGGTGTTATTTCATTGACAGAGCCTCCGATTGTGTCAGGATGTTCGGTGTCGGGCAGTGCGGTTGGGTCCGGGCTGTTATTGTTCGGCTCCCCTTCCCATACTACGGATGGCTTGAACAGCCTTTCCAAGAAGATGTTGGGGGGGACTATATCGCGTTTTGCGCCGATGCGTGCCAGGACATCTGCCGCCTGATTATTTTCTCGGGCTATATGGTGAAATTCAAGCCCCTCGAACCGAGCTGACATTTTTAGGACGGCGTTGCGGTAAGCTGCCATTTTTGGATCCTTGGCATTGAAGTCTCCATTTATTTGGGATATTGCGAGGTTCGAGTCCCCGGGCACCTCTAGGCGTTGGATGCCCATGGATACTGCCATCCAGAGACCATGTAAAAGGGCCTCATATTCGGCTGCATTGTTGGAGTCCGTGTACATAATCTGGAGTACATATTGAACTGTGTCTCCTGTGGGGGACGTCAAAACGACGCTGGCCCCCAGTCCGTCCAACATCTCGGAGCCGTCGAAATGCATGATCCAATTTGAATATGTGTCGTACTCTTTAGGGAGTTCGGCCTCCGTCCATTCTGCGACGAAGTCGGCCAAGACTTGCGACTTGATGGCTCGCCGTGGATTATAAGTTATGTCGAACGGGAGGAGCTCAATCGCCCATTTTGCCATCCGGCCTGTTGCGTCACGGTTGTTTATAATATCGTTAAGTGGTACTTCCGAGGCTACTGTTATTAAACACTCTTGAAAGTAGTGTTGTAGCTTCCGGGATGCCATGAATACCGCGTATGCAATCTTTTGATAATGCGGGTACCGTGATTTGCAGGGAGTGAGGACAGTGGACACATAATAGACCGGATTTTGAAGGGGGAATTTGTGTCCGTCCGCTTCTCGTTCGACAATGAGCACTGCGCTTACAACCTGATGTGTTGCTGCAATGTATAATAGCGTTGGTTCGCCAATGTTTGGCGCGGCCAGGACTGGGTTTGTTGCCAGTATGGCTTTTATTTCGTCGAGTCCGGCCGTGGCTGCATCCGTCCATTTGAAGTGTTCGGTGCGCCGAAGGAGGCGGTAAAGGGGTAGGGCCTTTTCTCCCAAGCGGGAGATAAAGCGGCTTAGAGCCGCCATGCATCCGGTTAACTTTTGTATTTGTGTGAGGTCCTTTGGGATATCCAGTTGCAACAGAGCTCAGATCTTGGCTGGATTTGCTTCAATTCCTCTACCGGATACAATGAAGCCCAAGAGCTTTCCGGCTGGAACACCAAAAACGCATTTTTCCGGGTTGAGCTTGATGTCGTATGTTCGGAGGTTATCAAATGTGAGCCTCAAGTCGTCTACTAGAGATTCAACATGTCTTGTTTTGACGACCACATCATCTACATATGCCTCCACTGTTTTACCGATCTGGCTTGCCAGACATGTCTGAATCATGCGCTGATATGTTGCGCCGGCGTTTTTGAGCCCGAAGGGCATCGTGTTGAAGCAGAATGGGCCATATGGTGTGATAAATGTCGTTGCGGCTTGGTCTGGTTTTGCCATCTTGATTTGATGGTAGCCGGAATATGCGTCAAGGAAACACAACGAATCGTGTCCTGCGGTAGCATCGAGAATTTGATCGCTGCGGGGGAGGGGAAAGGGATCCTTTGGGCAAGCCTTGTTAAGGTCTTTAAAATCAACACACAGGCGCCAGGATTTGTCCTTCTTTGGTACCATCACCAGGTTTGCTAGCCAGTCCGGATGTTTTATATCTCTGATGAATCCGGCCTCTAATAGCTTTGCTAGCTCCTCTCCCATGGCCCGTCTCTTAGGTTTGGAAAAACGCCGAAGAGCCTGTTTGACAGGTTTGAATCCTGTTTGGATATTTAAGCTGTGCTCGGCCAGCCTGCGTGGGATTCCTGGCATGTCTGAAGGGTGCCAGGCGAAAATGTCCCAGTTCTCTCATAGGAAATCTCGCAGTGCGGCGTCTACACCAGGATTTAACTATGCGTCGATGGAAGCTGTTTTATTGGGGTCCATTGGATGGACTTGGAATTTGACTATTTCGTCCGCTGGTTTAAAGGAGGTGGACTTGGATCTTTTGTCGAGTACCACATCGTCCCTATTCACCGTAGAGCGTAGCGCAGTCAGTTCCTCAGCCGCTAGGGCTTCAGATAGTGCCTCGAGGGCCAGTGCGGCTGTCTTGTTTCAGCGCGGAGTGCTATGTCCGGATCACTAGCGAGAGGATGATCTCGTTAGGACCGGGCATCTTGAGCTTCATGTACCCGTAATTGGGTATTGCTTGGAAGATTGTAAATGCTTCCCGCCCTAGCAGAGCGTGATAACCGTTGCTGAACGGAGCCACATGGAACGTGACCTCTTCGGACCTGTAATTATCCGGCGTGCCGAACACCACATCTAGTGTGATTTTTCCTGTACAGCGCGCTTCCCGACTGGGGATTATTCCTCTAAAGGTTGTGCTGCTTCGCTCAATGCGGTTCTAGTCTATTTCCATTTTTTGAAGGGTTTCCTCATAAATGAGGTTCAATCCGCTGCCACCATCCATGAGTACCTTGGTAAGACGAAAGTTGTCCACTATTGGACTGAGGACCAATGCGGCTGGTGCTCGGGCTGTTCGGAATTTAGGTTCATCACTGGCGTTAAAGGTAATAGTTGTGTCACTCCATGGGTTTATTGTTGCTACTTGGTAGACTTCGGCAAGGCTGCGGAGTGTCCTTTTTCGCATATTATTTGATGTGAAAGTCTCGAAGACTGTTAATACCATATTGGTGTCTCTGGGGTGGCTTTCTGTGGCCTCCGGAATTAGGAGATTCTCGCCAATTTTGGCCACCTGCCGGAGTATCCAACATGCTTTGAGGCTGTGAGTTGGTGTGGCGTCCTCTGTACTGTGAATTTTACAGGGTCCATTGAGCCATCCTTCTAGTACGGTTCCATGCCCTATAGAGGGTTTTTGCTTTTTAGTGCTTGACCCGGGTGTCTGGTGATGATGCACCCTTTTATTTCAGACTGGGTTTGTATTCAGGGCCGGATTGTCCCAAAATTTGATTTCGGTTTTCCAGGCGCTTTCCGTCGCACAGTACTTTCGTACAATGGACGCCAAGTCAGTGAAGTGTGTAATATCATGGTGACTTATGGTGTTGAGTATTCCCTTGTCCATGCAATTATTGCAGAAGATTGAGATTGTGTCTTCCTCGCGGCAGTCCCTTAGCATGTTCTTAACCAGGAGGAATCTGGCCTAGTAATGATGTGCTGTTTCATCGGTCTCTTGCCTGATTTTGGATAGATCGCATATGTTGGGGTGGGTGGGTGGAATTAAATCTGAAGCCTCACCCCATCTGAGGCTCAGAGGCCGAGGAATTTCCGAACTCGAAAATTTGGATTCCTGGATGTTGTCCAATGAATCCAGCCCGTCGCCTGACTCTAAGTTCAGGTCTTGAGTGATATCCTCCCCTCCGCGGGTATCCGGCTTGGAGGGATCGGGAATCCGTACGTAGCGAGTCCTTAAGATAGATGAAGGGTCGCCGCACTGTCCCTCTACCACGGCAACGTGATGGGTGACTTAGGGAGAGTTAATCTCTCTCATATCGGGTTTAGGCCCAATCTGGTCATAATCCGTAGCGACTCCCAGGGCGGCGAAGCGATCCAAGAGCTCGTTTATGGAGGAGAGCTCCATTGGATCTAACTGCTCGGCAAGTTCCGAGCTGACATGAAGATTGTTTTCGATGGCTCGAGAGGTCATCGTCGGCGCAGAAGCCGAACAAGTGGTCATAAGAAAACCACCTAGCCGGAGGGTTTGGCTGACAGCCAAAGCTCCCTTAGCAACGGTGCCATCTTTAAAGACGGGGCGAGGCATCCTTCCTGATGGCGACGACACAGAGGAACTCTCAATGAAAGCACCAATGTCGGTGTCAAAACCGGCGGATCTCGGGTAGGGGGTCCCGAACTGTGCCTCTAGGCCGGATGGTAACAGGAGGCAAGGGACACGAAGTTTTACCCAGGTTCGGGCCCTCTCGATGGAGGTAAAACCCTACGTCCTGCTTGATTAATATTGATGATATGGGTAGTACAAGAGTAGATCTACCACGAGATCGGAGAGGCTAAACCCTAGAAGCTAGCCTATGGTATGATTGTTGTTGTGTATGTTGTCCTACGGACTAAAACCCTCTGGTTTATATAGACACCGGAGAGGGTTAGGGTTACACAAAGTCGGTTACAATGGTAGGAGATCTACATATCCGTATCGCCAAGCTTGCCTTCCACGCCAAGGAAAGTCCCTTCCGGACACGAGACGGAGTCTTCAATCTTGTATCTTCATAGTCCAGGAGTCCGGCTGAAGGTATAGTCCGGCCATCCGGACACCCCCTAATCCAGGACTCCCTCAAAGAGCAAGCAGATTTTGGATAATAAAATGTTGGTTGTGCAGTGCCCACACATGATGAACCAGAGCGCATTAAGAATGCAACTCCTAGCTGTCTCTCAAACATTTCAGGCGGTTGGATGAAGATCCTACGTCTCCTAACCCTTATTCTTCCTCGTCTTTGATTCTTCCCATACAGAACACCGCACGGGCCGCCGGCCGGACCACCGGCCCCCACCGCCTGTGTTCCTACGCCACCCCCACCCCCACCCCACCCCCACCCCCACCCCAACCCCCACCCGCATCGAGTTTTCTTTGTTCGGCGAGGCCCCACAACCACCCGAGCCCCTTCGATCGCACCGGCGAACTCCGGCGAGCTCTGAAAAATCGACTGACCCAATTTTGAAATTTAGTCTACTGTGATTTAACTAGTGTGGAATATAAAAGGGGAAAACCATAAGCATGGCGAGTATGGTGTTGAGCATGCCATGGCGGATCTGAAGGTGCAAACCGGACAAAGGCAACTTCGCAACCAAGACAAGAAATTAGAGTAAAGCAGTGGTGATCTATTTTCTTGCTGCGATAAATAAGTTGAGCAGATACGAAAAAGTACCACCTCTGGTGCGGCGCCGTGTAGGCATCTGCTGAGAATTTGACGGTGTTGCGGTAGTGATGGCTGTCAGCGGCGTGGAAGCAAATCTAGGAGGGTAGACGGTGGCGGCGGGGCGCGGTGGACGAGACGGTCGTAGGAGCGGCGCCGGCAAGGTGGACGACGGCGGGGATGAAGCGAGAGGACGGGATGCAAGGATCCCAGTCCGAAGCCATGGATGAGAGAGGTCGATCTCTTGTAATGGACGGCGGCGTCGGGGTATCAGCTCCGGCATGGTAGAGGAGGACGGCGGTGGATGGGTGGCGGACGGCGACGGACGGAGGAGGGTGGGGTGGAGAGGGTGTTTTGGCGCCCACGGAGTACGAATGGGGAAAAGGGTGGTAGAGAGGAAGGGGAAACCATGTATTCAGGGCGCGCTTGTCTCAAATGCGAGGAAATTTACAAACTTAGCCCCCGTTTCAAATTTCTACTACATCACAGCAACACTAGTCGGTCGGGGATAGGACGGTAATCTCGCATACACCGAATATTTGCCGACGAGAGTTTGTTTTTGGCGCCCACCGTGTATGAATATGAATTGGGGAGGGAGTCGATTTCGGCCGAGGACACACTGTGTTTTGGCGCCCACCATGTACGAATCCGGGTGAGAGGCGGTTACGTCACGTTTGGGTGAAATTACAAACCTACCCCTATCGAAACCTATAGAAATCCAGCATACAGGCTTTGCGTGGCAGGGATAGGCAACAGTGATTTCCATCTCGCAGATTTTGGTTCTGGGCGGTTACTGCGACTTTCCCCGCTTCGTTCAAATTTTGCAGAGTGCACGTTTACCATGCCAACTCAATTCGAATCCCGTTTGTATTCTATTTTTTTCGGGTGGGATCCATTTTCAATTGGAATTACATTCTATATACATCATTTTTTATATATACTTTCAAAAGCACAAACACCATTTATACATAAATATGGTTTACAAATGGCATGACCTCAGATTCATAAGGTTGTATCCATCAATTTGGATTTTCAAATATTTGAAACCACTTTATGTTGAAATCCAATGTATGCATTCCTCGCTAACTGTCTCCAATTAATGTATGTTTCATGCGGGTTTTTTTACTTCTCAAACATGTATAATGTGTTTCACACACGCAACGTATAGTGTAACCCCGTTTAGACATTAATTGCATATAAACCATGCATTGTTTGTAATTGAAGAATCTATGGATCACCAATATTGATAAACTATATAACATTACATGTGTGCTCAAATTCAAATGAATATGCATGTTTGATACACCAATTTGCATTATGATATTATTGATGTCGTGATCTCCAGTTTAAATATTTGAATCCCCTTTAATCCAGATATTCGTCTCATATAGCTATCACTCATGCTTATATAGGACTATCTCTCTGGACCTATACACGTTCATCGTCTCTCAGGTATCTCTCGTGCTACCTGTATGTCGACAATGATCTTTTATCTTCGTAACACACTGATGGTACTCTCTCCCTCGACCTTCATCACTCTATCTCTCTCTAAGTATATCTCGCTCCCTTCTATGTGTCTCTAACTATGATTCTCCATGTGGAATCTCTTTCTCTCACACAAACACAAAACTTTGTCTCCCGGGGTCTCATTTCTCTCTACTATTCCCACGTGTGCCACTCGCACACCCCTCATATAGAGATGTCTTTCGCTCCTTAGATATGAGAACCTACGACTCTTCCTCATCAATATCTCTTTCTCACACACAAACACAAACTCTGTCTCCCAGGGTCTCATATTTCTCCATTGTTCTCTTGTATGTCGCTCACACACACCCTCTCTCCCTAGAGATATCTGGCGTTCCCTCGTATGTCTCTCTAGCTATCACTCTCGTTGTGAACTATCTTTCTCTCTCGTAGACACAAAACTGTGTCTCTCTGGATCTCATTTCTCTCTGATATCTGTTTGTATGTGACTCACATGCACCCTCTCTCTATCTCTCTCACACCCACACACATAACCTAGCCTTCTGATCCACTCGACTCCTATCTCTAACGCACACTAGCTAGCATCTTTATCTTTCTATTTATCTGTTTCTCCATCAACCTTCTTTCTCACCCTCACTCTTGATTCCTATCACGCACACTACATATGTTTCTCTCTACATGCAGTCAAGTGCCCTTTCACACACATATATAACTTCACCCTTTGAACCACCCGAAGGTCATCTCCAACACCCAAACTAGCAGATGTCCCTCTAGCTAGCATCTCCATCTCTGTATCTATCTGTAGTTTCTCCATCAACATTTCTTTCTCGCACGGAGTCTTGCTTCCTATCACCCACACTATATATGTCTCTCCATACATATGCATTTATAGGTTGGTCTCTTTTGCACAATCGTTGCGCCTCACTCCCTCTGCTCGCCATAGATGCATGCTCCAGCCCACGCCACTATCTCTTAAATACAAAAACACATGCTCAATTGTCGGGACTTCTTCCATGCATTCTCACATGCATGCATATTGTCATACCGATCCGTCTCTCCCATGTTGTTGATCTTTTATCTCGATCATGCGCGCGCGCGCACACACACATCCCACGTATACATGTATACCTCTCACACATGCACGTTCAAGATCTCTATGTCTCCATACATAGTTAATTACCCTCAATCCTAATGCCACATCAAATCGTTCTCCTCTTTTTTGCACATAACTTCCGCCTGGATGGGTAAAACACACACTCACACTTCACAATCTCCTTCTAGCTACCCCCCCCCCCCCCCCCGCCTCTCACTCTTCCCCTATATCCCTGAAACCAATAAGACCATCCCTTAGTTTAATTCCCGCCTACATGCACCATCGATATATAGTAGTCTTCCTCGGTGTCTCTCGAACAAACACGTTCTCTCGAAGTCGACTCCTCTCACGCGCACACACCTTCTCTCCCCTCTCTACGGGCATTTTCTCTCTCGCACCCCATCGTTGGTGGTCTCTGCCATACACATCACCTCTCTATGATGAAAGCCATGCACACTTAAATTACATCCGCCACAGAGGACCCCGCTACACACACACACACGCACCCCCCAACACACACACACTAAGACTCCATCTCTCTCTCTCACACACACATACACACACAAACACACACACACACACACACGCAGCACGCACGCCCGCCCCCCACACACACTAAGACTCCATCTCTCTCCCTCTCTCTCACACACACACAAACTAAGACTCCATCTCTCTCTCTCTCTCTCTCTCACACACACACACACACACACACACACTAAGACTCCGTCTCACACACACATGCTCTAGGCGGAGCATTTGTTCCTACCACCCTTCATCCAACCTTACCCGTATGATAAACAATCGACTTTATTTACTTGCATAACATGGACAAATTCCACTTTACTTTAGTAGTCAGCAAACTTATCATCGTACCCTTATAAAAAAACAAGTTGGTGGTGATGGTGTGCCTGCCATCTTGTAATACAGACCGTATGATCTATATCTGAGGATAGAAATCAAACTATGATAATTTTACAAAAGATACCGGCACCTCTCTCCACATCATTATCTCTCGCAACCTCATTGCTCAGCAATTAAAAAAGGAATAAGTCTCTGGAACAATCTAGCATGCATGGTGGCCGCTGCCGCCTGCCGGCACCGTCCATCCCCATGCCTCCACCCATTCCGACCACCGGTTACCACCACGCTCCACTCCTCCTCGCCTTATCCCTCATCTTTCATTTTTTCGATGACATTCTTGAGATACCAGTTTTCTGATAAAATTCTTGAGATATCACTAGTTTTTACACATGGGATTACTCCTGCATGGGTCAATCACAACAGGTGTTCTATAAAAAAATGCATATTGATGTTCCGTGCAATGCACGAGAATCTTTCTTGTAATTATATAACACAAATCACGAGCAGGAAGTGACATTTTTTGACACAACCACGTTAACATGGCCACGTAAATCACTAGCTAAAGTAAATACCATTATACTTATATCCCGATGCAAAAGGTTGAGTACATGTCCGAAGAGTAGAGTCGCACACACGCACTCTGTCTCTCAGAGCCTCTCTCTCTCACACACACACCAGTTACGTGACACCCACTTAAGCAGACACGTATGTTACAATTTGTGCACCCGCGGGGTACACGTGATGCTGCGCATTTATTTAAGCCGGAAGGCGAACCCAAACAGTAGCTGTATTCATTCCCCTCCCGCCGCCTCTTCTCTGGTCGCCGTCGCCCGGTAGCCATGGGCCGGCCGAAGGTAATAACATACAGCATACTCCCGCCAGAGCGGCGCTTTAATATGGAAATTTTAGTGGTCATGCATGCATCTTTTTCTGCTAGCACTCCTATATAAGGGTTGACCGGTCGCTTCCCGTGGATGTGCGCGGGCGGTGGAAGAGGAAGGAGAAGGGAAGCGTGCTGTGGAGTAATGTTTTTACCACAATTTCTTAGGAAACTGAGTGCAATAATTGAGTAGTTTTGCAAACTACCAGTACTACACCTAAAATGGTTCAAAACCTATACTCCCTTGCCAGCGCGTGCTCCCCGCGTGAAACGGTCAGCGTCCCCCTGGAGCGTCAGTGCCGCATTAATGCCCGGCCAGAGCGGAGGCGACCTCTCACTGGCGTCGGCTTTGAAGTGGCGGAACGGCCGAGAGAGCGCCGCTTCCCGGTGCACGCGACTGCTCCGCGTTGAGACTGGCCATAGGCCCTGTTTGGATCCATGGGTTAGAGTTAGTTTGAGCTAGTTGGGGCTCAAATAGCCCTAAACTATCCAAGCATGAGGGTTTAAATCGGAGCAAGTTGCACCGAACCCACCAAAAAAAACTATCCCACCCAAGAGGTGCTAACTGGAGATATTTCTCATTGGGACCATTGAAAAATCACTTTTCTCTCTCCATGAAGTGCATTTATTGTCAATCTAACCCTGTCACCCAAACACCTCTTTGGCTACAGTTAGTTTAGGGTTAGTCATGAGTTAGTCTAACCTCTAGCTAAGTTAGAGTATCAAACAGGAGCAATATAGGACATGCAAGTTGCTCAAAGCATACAGGCAAATTCGTACATGAAAGGATTTTTTATTTTTTGAAAACGGAACGTGAAAGGAATTTTTTTTAGAATGCTCTTGACATGTCGCTAACATGTGATAGTTAACCGACCTCAATAGACGGCAGGAACGCCAGCCCGCCGCACTTTGATAGAGACGAGGAGGGAGAAGTGATACAGGCTGCTGGATTACTAGAGATAGGTGTTGCATGGAAGCCAAGAAATATGGTGATAGCGTGGGTTAGCCATGTACTAGTATGATACTACACTGGGATGCCGTGTTTCCTACTCTTCCAGTCGACTGTGGAGATGATTGGTTAATTTTATATCGCTGAATAATATTAAATATTATGAGTGCAGACGCTCCACCACGAGGTTCCTTGCTCCTTCTCGGTCGTCCGGAATCTATGTTCTTCCACTCTATTTTTTGCGTGAGCTTTGTTCATCCTTTTGCCAACACGCAAGACATCTAGCATCAAGGTGCACGTGTTATGCAAGGATAGTTCCATCTATATGAAGAACACATGGGACTGGAACTACGAGACGAACATGTACCCAGGAGTAATGTACGAACCTGAGTAATGTAGCGTAAGTGAAGTAGAAAGGCACAAATGGTATGAACATGCGTGGCATATAGGGTGTGTTTGGTTGCGTTCTCGTCTCAGCATAGTTGTTCCCTCTTCATGCATGCTCAACTCAACACCCCTCTTCATGCATGCTTCTAGTGTATTTGTGCTAAACTAGTGTGGACTCATGCACCCTCCATACACTCTACCAAACACCCAAAAGTAGGTCGAGAAGGGAAATCTTGGGCGGCATTTGTCTCTTACTACGTACTACCACTAAATGTTGTACGTGCAATGCACGGTGATGTTATGGAGTATGTGCCTAAGTACTCTACTACTACTATATTAGTTGGAGGCACATATTAACTTTTATATTTGTTTACGTGTATGCCCCGAGACCTTCCAACTAGACGTGTCTTTGTCTCCAGGTCGCACTTTGCATCGTTCATACCACTAAGTACTACTACGTGTGGTCTCCGACCCAGAAGTGGAAGAAGTGGAGACGCTCTACCACGCTGATTTTTATGCTGGGCTCTACCACGCTATTCATGTCCCACTCCTTTCGCTGACGTGTGGGACATCCAGCACGTGCCGTGTTTGGCACCCTTCGTCGTAAGAGTTGAAACGCTAGCATTCATCTGAAATAAAAAATAATTAGAAACCGGCAGTGATACTATTTTTTGCGAACCAATCAGCAGTGATACTATACCACGCGGTTTCCTTGCTCCTCGATATCGGAAAGAATACTTCCGTTCGCCAACATGTGGGACGTCGACCATCCTGGTCCACTTTCCATGCACGCAGAACTCCAAGGGAGTCACCCAGGTTGTCGCGCCACAGTAACAATGACTAATGAGCCGTCAAATCACAGGCCCACTTCCCACTTTGAAGTTGCTTGGACGAAGGAACCATCATGACTTCGTTGAATTCCGCTTCTTGAAGAAAACTACTGTACTAGCAGTACTGCTAGCTAGAGTAGTTACTCCAACAGAGGCCTCCTTTCGTTCATAGGATAGGAATATGAAAATCATAGGAAGTGAGATGACGTGCATCTCAATTCCTATAGATAAAGAGATGCCATTTGATGCTTAGGACAGGAATTTTTCCATTTAGTCTAGGCCAATGTACAGGTAATTTGCTCTAAAAACTACAGTAGTAACTAGTAGTACTGGTACATGCTCGTACTCAGACACACACACACACTAACTACTAGTGCGTCCTTTTCTTTCTTGCGGTGGCGGGCCTCTCTTTTCTTGAGTGCTTTCTGACTTTTCCGCTCCCTCTGTGCGGCTTTGGCCGCCTCTTTCTCTACCACCCATTCGGCCTTGGCATCTTCAAATTCCTCCCACATAGTTGTGAGGTCGCGAGCAGCGATGAACTCGGCATAGCGGGATGCCATCGCTTCCCTACCAATTTGTGTGCGGTCGTGGGCGGCGACGAACTCGGTGCGGCAGGATGCCATCGCTGCCTTACCGGTTAGTGTGCGGCGCGGTGGCATGAACGACGCTTGGTGAGAGCTCTGGGGTGGAGTGGCCGGACAACCGTGTAGTGCATTGGTTTGTCAAGAGCTCAAGGACAAAAGACGAAGCAAATTTGGATTCCCCTTCAATCCTGGTCATTTATTACCGAGTAAAATGCATTGGCGGTCATCGAACTTGTCTTGATAGCTCACTTTGTTCATTGTATACGAGATATGGTGATTATACAGTCACTGGCTCAGCGTATAGCTCCGTATTTGTCTGGTTGACCAGTCAAATAGTCTGCATGCACCTCATCAGCTCGTGTTCTTTATCTATCTACGCGGGCCTACCTGTTAATGGAGAAAGAAATACTGTAAAAACCAAAATTATGCTAGAGTCCGGACCGCTTCCGGAGCCCGCTCTCACCGCCCTGGCCCCTCAAGACGCCAGCTGCCCACCGCATGCATGCATAGCAAGTAGTACTCCTTATGTGGAGGAGAGAGAGGCATTGGCAAAGTCAAGGAGTGGGCTCTGCAAGAGCCCGTCTCTACACGTGCTCCTAGGTATAAACAAATTAATTCTAAAAAAAGGCATAAAAAACAATTGTGTCTTAAAAAAGAAAAGTAAAAAACATTTGAGAGGAAATAGATAGAGAGAAAGTGAGAAAAAGCTGTAACCTGGGCATTACATGAGGAAGGAGGGAGTGGTGCACATGCCAAGTTCACTGGGCTGCCGTGTTTCACACTCCTCCACCATAACAGTGGAGACAATAGCTTTCATCAAAAATAAACAATGAATATTCGTTGCTCGTTCTTTATATTGGAAAGAATACTTTCATTCGCCGACATGTGGGACGTCGGCCATCCTGGTCCACCTGCCATGCACAAAATTATCCTGGTCTACCCCGGTCGTATCACAGGCCCAACCTTTCCCACTGTAAGTTGTTCGGACGAAGGAACCATCATGACTTCGTTGAATTCCACTTCTTCAAGAAAACTTACTGTACCCGCAATACTGCTACCACACGCGAAGACTGGACGGCACTGTACTACGTCATATCGCTGAAACCCACTAGGGCAAACAAGCCCGCCTAGGTCATCTATTTTGGAACAGAAGGAGTACGTCTCTGCACTGCTATGATTTTGTGTTGCACATCATATCACTGAAACCCACTAGGCCAAACTAGCCCGCCTAGGTCATCGATCACTAAGCCTACAATTTTAGGAGCTAGGGCTATTGGTCGATCGACGAGGGATAAGTATAAGCGTACCACGAGCTCATTAGCCCCAACTTTTCTCTTCGGTGAGTGTTTTGCAAGTACTATAGCTCACACATTAGCTAGCCTACTAACACCAAGAATCATCAAACATGCCCTGTTGATATGATAAATAGTTCAAACTTACATCTAATCATGCCATATATTACATCAAAAGCTGGTGAGGATACATCTGTTTCCATAACTCGGAGAGGGTCCGCATGATTCATCGCATGATTCACTATCAAACAAAAGTAGCAAGATCCGCCCACACAAGACAGTACACTAGCCCTAAGATGGTTTGATAACACGCATCGTTTTGGTAATTAAACACAGGGCAGTGCAAACTACCCTGAAGGATTAGCCCGACCAACTATTTCTTGTCATCGATCTCTCGGGTAATGACCACATCACGGACAGCGGCATGGGAATCGATTTCTGGGGCGATGTCCGCAGGACTGACCGCGACATCGAAATCGATCTCTGGGGCGATGTCCACAGGATGGACAGCGGCATCAGAATCGATCTTCGGGGCGATGCCAACAGGACGAGCCACGACATCGGAATCATCAAGGACATCCACCGGCACCTGCACAACCCTAACATATTAGCAAGCACATTGTAAGTAATCAAAAACCACAACTATGGTAATAAGCCATTATTTTTTACCTTGTGCAGCTCACCGGGGGATCTCATCCCTCCAGGGGCCATCTCCTCGTCCTCGATGGGGGCCATCACCTTGCCAGGGGAATACTGCTTCTCAACGGCAACTATCTCCTCAAACTCGGTCTTGAAACTCACATAGGTGGCAATCAGAGTTCCTGGGGTAGGCACGGTGGGGCCCTTGCCGTTCTTCCAACTTCCTTTGAGGAGTTGGTCCGCCAACGTCCTCAACTCTTTGGCCAATGGTTGTTCTTGGAGTTCTTCGTCTCCATGGGTTGGCCCGCCAACATGGTCAACTCATTGGTCGGTGCTCGCTTCCTGGAGATCGCTGTCTCCAGTGGGTTGTCCACCGGCAACTCTTTGCCTAGTGCTCCAGGATCCATCAATGAACTGACAAACAAAAAGCAATCGAAAGGAAACCACAATCGCAATGAAAACGGGAAAATAATAGGATGTGAGAATCAGTCGATGCTTCGCAAAAAGAAGATTCTTGGAATGAAAATATAGCAGCATAACTGATTCGCCCACCTTTCATTCGTCGATACAGAAGAAAAATGGCAGAAGTGAGTAGCTTGGAGTGAGGTTTTCTTCAAGAAAGGGAAGAAATGGCTTGAACGAGCGTTCCAGTGAAATGATGGTTGCTTCGTCCAGTCCAACTTGGAGGCCACCTTACCACTGCTGCTAAAGGTGTGGGTTTTGTGATATGACAGGTCATGACGGCCACACCGGGGTTACAGGTGAGTCTCGACTGTAGCACCTCGCTGTGATTTGGTGGATGGCACGCGGGCCCGGATGCTTTGAAATGTCCCGCATGTAGATAGAGTGGCTAGTCATATGGGAGTGCTCAATATTGTGCACCGCGACCAAGGCAGAGAGGAAAACGAGAGAACTACGTAATTAATGCATGAGTTTAATTAGGGTAGTTTTGTAAAGTACGAGATACATTCCTCCAATCGCAAAATGCCTTGGTTCATGAGATTTGAGATTTGAGCCCTATAAACCGGAAGGGAGGGTGTACTGCACACGGTGTAGTCTAGTCACTTGTTGAAATCTCTAGAAAGGCAAATACTCCTTTCCGGTTTACAGGGCTATACTACTCCCTCCGTCTAGGTGTTTAAGTCATCTTAGGCTAGCCATAGTGGGAGTAACTTAGCTAGTAACATAGCGCACTCCAAGAATTTTTTGCTTATGTGGCAAGTAATTAATGAGAGGTGGTAACATAATATGTTACTGTAACATAGCGCTTTTCAAGATAAGATGAGTCTACAGGCTAATAAATGAAGCCATCTAAAATACTACTATGATGTTACTTTGCATTATGAAGGCAGTAATTTAGGCTAGTGTCATATGCATGACACTATCCTAAGTTACTCCCCACTATGACCAGCCTTACGAAAACCAAATAGTCCCAAAACACTTAGGTGCGGTGCATTAACTTCTACCTTGTTTCTTGTTTCTTGACATATCAACCAATAAGAGATGAGAGGTGTGCATGCTTTTAATGACTTGCAATGGCTAGTTCATTGCATGCAATGCTATTAATTAGCAAATAAACATTGGTGACCCCAGGAGGAAACGGTGCTGAGCGCGTGGACCTATGCAGCATGAGTATCAACCAATGGATAATGGAGTTTAATTGTTAAACAATAGCAATTTTGTCTCATGCAAGAGCCTGGCTAGTACTCCAAGGAACCGCACCACGCGAGCGTTCGCAACTGCCATGTTCGGGTTGCGCTTGGCTCTTCGCCTCTTCGAGAAGACGAACAATAATGATTACTCCTACTTCTAGAGTATTGAATGCACTGCTGCATGCCCGCCGACCTCGTGCGGGAGGGATAGCGAAAGCTTCAGCTTACTGCTCCTGCCTTTGCGTCCATGACAGGTGGGCCCAACAGGTGGTTGGCCCTCCTGTCATGCAGCCAAAGGCAGGTGCAGTTAAGGCACCGGAGCTCAGTCCACGAGGGAGAGGGCGTTGTAGTAATGAAATTTCTCGGTCTTGTACGAGTTGACGAAGATAGGGGTTGCTTGCTTGCTAGGGTTGCTCACTACGTATATATAGGCCGGAGCCTCCACGCTTGCTTGCTAGGGTTGCCCTATTCACACACTCTCATCCTCTCCAGATTTAAACAAGATAGGGGTAGTAACACCGTCTTTCTCCCTTCAAAAAACACTGGCTTTCTATCCTCAGCGCTGGTTACAGATCCGGACGTATCCCCCTCCACCGGTGAAGGGGAGGAGGGGCAGCGTTTAGGCCGTCGTCGACAGCGAGGGAGGAGACCCACTGCCGGCCACACCGTTATCTCTGGCCAAGCGCCGGCGTGGGAGGTCCTCCGATCCCTTCGTCATTGCCTATGGGCGGATCCGGCCTCCTGCCGCCCACCTATCCACATCCCGACGACCTTCAGGTATATATTCGTTCGAAACCGCCTTAGCTCTACTTCCCCAGCTTGCCACGTCGCTGCATGTGCATAATTTTCTACCTCTCAGCCCTCTTGATCGGATGGTCCAATGTCACATATTTTTTTCTTCTATTGTTGGAGGTAAAGCTACTTCATGGAGTCGAATCTTGTACTCCCTCTGTCCGAAAATACTTGTCATTGAAATGGATGTATCTAGATGTATTTTAGTTCTAGACACATCCATTTTGATGACAAGTAATTCCGGACGAAGGGAGTACTTGGTTCAAACAAGAAATAAAGTGGGGGTGGGGGAATTTAGAAGGTACATCGGACTTGGTACAAACAGGAAGGAAAGGGGGTGAAAGTAGTACAGATTGGTCATCCAACCGGTCTCTTGGTCGAAAAGGGAAATATAGGGGTAACGCTGTACATAGTGGTATGACCAGGACTCGATTTTCTATCCACACATAGGAGTAGGTGGCTAGAGTGAACAAAAAATGGGACCAACCCAGATATGTTTCTTGGATGTTTGTTTCTCGGGGAAACAAACTATGAATCACCACTTTATGCCCCTGTTTACATACATGGTGTTGGACTGCTGGTGCACCCACTGTTATAAGCCATGACAAGTTTAGCCAAATGTTTTTGCCTGTAATTGTTTGAGACTCTGACTGTTTCCTCTGTGCCTTTTTGTGCAAACAGGGATATCCAATTCACCTGGTTGCTGCTGTGACCTTTTGGTGCACTGCACAAAACTCTTCTTAAAAGAAGTGACTTTTGTGCTGTTTAACTGGAATGTCAGAATGGAATAGTTGGTTCATTTTGGTGGAACTGCACAAAGGGAGATCTGTGCTCCAATCCTCATCATCCATATTGGCGCCATAACCTTCCTTTAGGTAAGAATGATATTTAATGCATGTGTTCATCTCTATTTTCCGACTGCCATGAGAAAATAATGCTGTTTTTACTAGTACACTTGTACCCCCTCACTGACAAAACCAATTCTGAATTGGAAGGCCAATCATGTACTTGGTTTCACCAACTGGTGAGGAGAAAGAGAAACAGAGCATGAAGAGGAAGAAGAATAAATAGTGCCAAGGCGATCTTGCTGAAGCCAGAGGCCTCAGTCGAGGCCATTCAAGGGCTCCGGCAACGACTACCTTACATGTGAGATGATCCTCCAGGGAGCCCTTCCACTTCTTCTGTCTCACTTAATTAATTAGGAGTACTTAAGTACCACTAATTTATCACTGCCTAATTTTCCTGTTGGAGTTAAACAAATCTTTAGTAGGACCCTATG
The DNA here is from genome assembly GCF_018294505.1 of Triticum aestivum. Lineage (NCBI taxonomy): Eukaryota > Viridiplantae > Streptophyta > Magnoliopsida > Poales > Poaceae > Triticum > Triticum aestivum. The sequence continues at coordinate 91,630,487 of NC_057806.1, read as the reverse complement.
CTGAATCATGTACGTGTGTATGTTTGTCTATGGAGGTGAATCATGTAGTGGAGCAGGGAGGGAATATTATTAGTGTCATGACATAATAGTGCTATTGTTTTGCATGTCAATTTATTGCCATTGGTTCAATGAGGCAATGTTTTGCGTATTGTCCATCATGAATTTGATGCTACTGGTTGAGTAATATGCTAATGTCTTCCTATCCTTTCTCACTAAGCTAATGAAGGTTTCACCTTGTTCCTACTTGTGCAAACAGGGATCATGTTGTGCCAATCTGTAACGCCCATGATGCGGCTATATCTCCCACGTGTCGGAGCACGACTTAGAGGCATAACCGCATTGTAAGCATGTCGCAAGAGGTGTAATCTTTACACATCCCATGTACTGAATAAGGAAAGAGATACATAGTTGGATTACAAACGCCACTTCACGCAATACATGAATAAAGCATTACATCAACCAGATACATACAAGGTCCGACTACGGAACCAAAGTAAAATAAGACCACCCCTAATGCTACAGATCCTCGATCGTCCCAACTGGGCTCCACTACTGATGAACTGGAAACGAGACAACACAAAGAAATAGATCTTCATCGGGCTCCTCCTTGAGCTTGGTTGCGTCACCTGCACGATATCATCGACCCTGCAAGCTGGTTTTGGAAGTATCTATGAGTCACGGGGACTCAACAATCTCACACCCTCGCGATCAAGACTATTTAAGCTTATAGGTAAGGTAAAAGGGTATGTGAGGTGGAGCTGCAGCAAGCACTAGCATATATGGTGGCTAACATACGCAAATGAGAGCGAGAAGAGAAGGCAAGGCACGGTCGAACAACTATGATCAAGAAGTGATCCTAGACCAACCTACGTCAAACATAACTCCAACACTGTGTTCACTTCCCGGACTCCGCCGAGAAGAGACCATCACGGCTACACACGCGGTTGTTGCATTTTAATTAAGTTAAGTTTCAGGTTTTCTACAACTGGACATTAACAAATTCCCATCTGCCCGTAACCGCGGGCATGGCTTTTGAAAGTTCAAATCCCTGCAGGGGTGTCCCAACTTAGCCCATCACAAGCTCTCATGGTCAACGAAGGATATTCCTTCTCCCAGGAAGACCCGATCAGGCTCGGAATCCCGGTTATAAGACATTTCCACAATGGTAAAACAAGACCAGCAAAGCCACCCAGATGTGTCGACAAATCCCGATAGGAGCTGCACATATCTCGTTCTCAGGGCACACCGGATGAGCAAGACGTCGGGTAGGCCAACCCAGAGTTTCCCCTGGTAGCCCCGGACATCGCTCAGTTGGACCAACACTTAGAGAAGCACTGGCCTGGGGGGGGGTTAAAATAAAGATGACCCTTGAGTCTGCAGAACCCAAGGGAAAGAAAAGGCTAGGTGGTGAACGGTAAAACCAATGTTGGGCCTTGCTTGAGGAGTTTTATTCAAGGCGAACTGTCAAGGGGTTCCTATTATAACCCAACCGCGTAAGGAACGCAAAATCAAGGAACATAACACCGGTATGACGGAAACTAGGGCAACAAGAGTGGAACAAAACACCAGGCATAAGGCCGAGCCTTCAGCCCCTTTACCAAGTATATAGATGCATTAATTAAATAAGAGATATTGTGATATCCCAACAAAATATCCATGTTCCAACATGGAACCAACTCCAATCTTCACCTGCAACTAACAACGCTATAAGAGGGGCTTAGCAAAGTGGTAACATAGCCAAACAACGGTTTGCTAGGACAAGGTGGGTTAGAGGTTTGACATGGCAATATGGGAGGAATGATATAGCAAGTGGTAGGTATCGTAGCATAGGCATAGCAAAAGAGCGAGCATCTAGCAAGCAAAGATAGAAGTGATTTCGAGGGTATGGTCATCTTGCCTGAGACCCCGCAAGGAAGAAGAACGAGTCCATGAAGAAGACAAACGAACATAGAAGAACGGATCCTCATAACTCCGGAATGAAACCGAAGCTAACGCGAGAAGCAACCCGAAAAGAAGCAAACAACATAGTAAACAACCATCACATAAACATGACATGATGCACAACCAAGTATGATGCATGTCCGGTTTAATGAAGCATGGCATGGCAAAGTGCACAAGCAATTCTACAAATTAGGTGGAGATCAATATGCAACTCTGTTGCATATTGACGGAACACCACATCAATTATTTAGTTCACTCTCGGTTAGGTACTTAACAATATTAAATGTTGGTTAACATGGCAAGAGGTGAAGCATAACAAAACTATACCATCTAAACAATTTAAATGGGGCCGGATATAACAAACAACAAATCCGGTAAATCCCCATATGCATTAGCGATTTAAAGCAAACAACAATTTTAACCAATCTTGAAGTTGTTATCATGATGCGGATGACATGCAAGTTTTATGCAATTATTTAATAAAAGTTGACAAGAGCATTATGAAGCATTTGTCACCGTGGTGGAAATAAAAGGGGTGCCATGGCAACGATAACGAAAACGGTGCCACGGCAGCGTTCCGGTTCTGGCAACTCGATTGAGATACCGATGCAAAGGACAAGTGTGCGGATGCATGCAAAAGATGGTGGGGCACTCCCGGATACCGGGTGTCCCACGAGTTGGCGACAAGGAAACAAGTGACAATTTGAACAAGGTGCAAACACGAGCATCTCAAACATCGCAAGCATTCATTCACGGACGTTGCCTTGAGGTTATACCTTCGAAGCGTGCGTTATCGGAGGGGTTCGAGTTCGATGCGGTGTAGGGGAAGTAGACGTTCTCGGGACGCCGAGGGAAGTAGTGGTTCATGTCTGTAGATGTTCGGGGTCACGACATGGAACTTGACGTCCATGGGGTCTTCAACGATGGTCGTGGTACATGTTTCGTAGATGTTAGGGCGGCGTAGTGGTACACGTTCACGGAGTAGGTCGTACACATCATCGGTAGATGTTCACTTGACGGCCTTCAACGGTGGTAGTTGTTCTCGTTTCGTCGTGGAAGTAGTTGCACATCTCATAGTGGTACTTGACGATCTCGGAGACGGCGGAAGACGAACTTGGCGGTCCCGTTACACGGTTCTTCGGAGATGGTAATTGTACATGACCGTATATGTTCAGGGTCGTCGGGGTACTTGTCGGTCGGGTCTTGACGGTCTCGTTTTGCGATGGTAGTCGTGCTAGTCGGCGGTAGTGGAACTTGACGAATCCGAGGTCTTCAAGGTCGACGATAGTTGTACATCTCATAATGGAACTTGACGGATCCGAGGACTCCGGTCGTTGTGGTACTTGTCACGTTCTGGAACCGAAGTGGTACTTGGCAATATTCGGGATGGTCTTGGCGATTCCGGAGACACGTTATAGGTACTTGACGCAACACCGCGTAGTCGTCCTAGGGGCATCGGAGCTAGTTGGACTTGCCGGTCTTTACGATCTGAAGGGCACTTGGAGTCTTCGGTCACAGGTGCTTGGCAGGTCGTCGAGGTTGAGTGTGAGTTCATCGGAGCAGGGACTCTGGCAAAGGGAAAGGGAGGCGGCGACCTACTGTTGACGGTGCTCCGGCGAGATGGCGACGGACTTGGGGTGCAGGGGCGCCGAGGCGCTGAGCTGCTGTTGGTCGATGCAGAGAAAGGCAGCCAGGGGACGCGGAGGAGGCCGGGAAGACGGGGAGGCAGCATGGCTCGGTGATGCTGATGACCTCACGGCCATGCCGGGTGACGCGCGGCTTGGGGAGGCGCATGTGACAGCGGTGGCAGGGCACCAGCAGGGCGAGGAAGAGGTCGGGCGTCGGGGAGGCAGGCACTCCGGCAATGCGGTGATCTCCTGGCAAGGCGGCGGCGCGCCTGCTGGCCCCTGGAGAGGTGGAGCGACGGGGACTGGCGAAGTGGCATCCCGACGGCCGTGCTCATGAGGATGAGGTCGGAGGAGGGCCAGTAGGGGCGCAGGCAGGTCGGCTCCAGGCGAGAAAGACGAACGGGGAGGAGGAGAGATGGGGATCGGGAGAGGGTGAAAGCGAGAGAGATGGGGATCGGGAGATGGGGTCATTCCTCTCTCTCTGGCGGCGCTGGAGAGAAAGACGAGAGGGAGAGGGGGATCGAACGCAGGTAGAGAGAGGGTGTTCGGTCAGCGCTAGGGTTAGGAGGGGTGTGGGCTGCGGCTGGGCCTAGGTGGGCCGGCGCAGTGGGGAGGTAAAAGGCCAGGGCCTTGGGCCTTTTGGTGGAGATTCTAAGAGGCCAGTCAGTGCAGGCTGCCTCTCACTCTCTCTCTATTAAACTATTTCCTTTAACAGAAAATGCATAGAGAGAAGAGAAAAGAAGAGGGGGGGGGGGTTAGGGAAAGAATTACGTACGAGGGATAATTTTTACGGACTCGTAAAAATAGGAGAGGCATGATTGTAAGAATTTAATTCAAAGTCATTTGAATTTAATTCAAATGGTTTGAACAAGGACTAGGAATTAGAGGTGTCCAAAAATGTTCGGATTTTTGGTGGAGCTCCGGAAAATGATGAAATAAATATAAGGCAAGGTTAGAGAGTCAACACTTGAAGAAGAAAAAGGCCAAGGGATTTAATATGCAAGTGTGTTAAGGTGAATTCCAAATAAATGGAATATTTATAATAGCTCCATAAATATTAGGAGGATAATGTTATAAAGAAAAGTCACTCTTCCCTTGATTTAAATGGATCAAAGATCCACACAAATTATTTAGTGGGTTTTAAAACGGGTTGCATGATGACATGATGACATGATGCAAGGCACATGATGCAAAAGGGAAAGCAACAAGCAAAACAAAACACATGACAAAACCCGAAATCCATGGATGGCACCTGAATCTCCGGTCTTGGGGCGTTGCACAATCATACATTAAATGGAACTACACAAGAAAATACAATGAACTGTATCCCAGCCAGTGCTTTAACTCTGCTGGAAGTTCTTGATAATCTTTCGATATAATCTCAACACTAGTAAACAAGAGTGATTTCAACCATACATTTGAAGTGCACAAAAATATATACTATTGTGTGATTCCAGTGAGTGCTTTATCATCTCTTATGGGACTACATGAATAAGCATTTTTTTCTCAGGTTGGTACGGGCCTAAGGCCTTCATCCATATTAGTTTGCTGTCATCTCTATTTGTATCGTGCTACTGTCATGAGAAACTCCTTTATCTTTGCATGTTAAAGTTTTGCAACCTATGATAAATGGCAATGCTTTGAGTGTTGAGTTGAGCTAATTGGCACTGATTAAATAAACTAATACCTCTCTTTAAACAAGACTACTATGTTGCTAACTTTACCCATTAAGATAATGAGGGTGCTTCTATTTGTTAGTGTATGTTTCATAATCTAGTCCCACTATTACAGTAATCTCACTCTCTCAATATATGTGCCAACAGGGATGCTCGATTTTGGTGGAATTGCACAAAAACTTTGGGTGCTTCATTGCCTCGATAGCTTCCGTCCTTTCCTGTCAGTTGCTAAACTCCGCATGATTTCTTCCTTTTGTGTCACTCGCTTGGCTTATCTCGGCTTCCAGTCAAAGGAAATAGTAATTGATATGCTACCTCACACAGGTTGGTACTGGTCTTTATCCTGATTATTGTGCCTGTCATATGTATTGGTAATTTGGTATTGTGCTACTATTTGCCGATTTCATAAAGGAGTAATTTGGAGCCTGAACTCGCAGGCAAATCATTACATCGGGCGATTTCAGTAGAACTGCACAAAATGATCAGATGGACAGGTACTTATGCTGCTGCTATGTACTCCAAAGTTCACTCAGACAAGCATCGATGTTGACAAGAAGTGCCTATATTCATTTGAGTATCAACCGGCATCAACCAATTGTCAAACTCCAAGTGTTAGGAGAGTGAACGCCAAAAATATTGCTTGGTGCATAGCCCAGAAAAACGCAGTCCAGTCTTTGGTCCCAACTTGTGCCTTTTGGTTATCGACACATATGGTAGCGAACTATATGGCATGGAGTCTAAAGATTCCAGACAAGTTGGTTGACGCGTATATTCATCTAGCACTTAATCAGTCTGCACGCCAAGGATGCTCCATTTTAGTTGAACTGCACAAAAAAATTGGGTCGTTCATTTTCTCAACCGCCTCCTTTCTCGTCTTCAATGTAGAATTTTGGCGAGATACAGGACCAAGATGACCCAGTAAACTGGATGGATGAAAGTAGTGGCCAAGTTGCTCAAACCTCCCTGGGCACGAGGCCACTATTTGAGGATAAACCTACAAGCAAAGTTCAGATTGTCTGTGCTGCCTCTTATGTACTCGAAAGTTTACTCGTACAAGAACTAATTTTAGCAAGAAGTACCTCCGATTGAACACCATTTACCAGTCTGTACCCTAGGTAATTAAAGTTCGTCCATCGATCATATTGGTTGTGATCTCAATCATTTGGATGCATAAACATACTGAACATGCGTATATCTGAATCTTTTTGTAAATTACGTACGAATATTGTCGTGTGATCTATCAATCATTTGGATGCATAGATATGCTGAGCTTGTGTATATATGAATCTTTTGAGTTGTTGATTGTGAATGTTGGCTATGGATATGAACGTGTCCTGTGAACCTGAGTTTGATATGAATGTTTACCTTTTCTGTTGTATTTGTGTGTGAACTTGTTAGTATGCCTACTGTGGGGTATAAAACACAGGTCTCTTATAAAAGTAATGCCGTGTCCAATTTATGTTTTCCCTTCTAACCACCGCGGATGTGCTGCCGTGCACCCGAACTAGTGAAGTTTCCCACTCCTCTCCATCTGCGACTCCACTGCAACTTAATAAATAATAACGTCTTCGGTTTTAGCCCGGTTTTCCATAGATTAACCAGGCAATTCTCTTCTTATTAATTAATCAACGAGGCAATTCTTTTGCCTCCATTTTGAAAAAAAATTAGTAACGTCTAACTGAGCCAGTTAGTTAGATGTGTACACTTGGTGTAGTAGGATCTTTATTTAGTTTGATGCATACACTTGTTCTTTTTTGGTAGCCCTTTTGTAATGATGGTTGATGTTTGGTTTGGAAGAGAGAGCTGCGTCTTCACTCTTCTGGCCTGCTTACTGCTTTTGTTGCACCACTAGCCCTGGTTGCTGCTGCTGCTGCTGTTTTCAATGTACAATCAGTAGTATATTTCGTCTGTTGGTTGAATAAATCTGTTGTTCGAATGACAATCAGTAGTATATTTCGTCTGTGGGTTTGGAAGTCGTTGCACAGTTCAATCCTTTAGTGCACCGTACCGTATGTAGCAGATACTATTTATCATACGGAACACTTTTTTTTGAAACTCGGAACACATTTTCCACTTGTTCATAACATGCAGCTCACTGATGAAGGCCCAATAGAGAAGCCCATAATTAACTGGAAGGGAGGCTCTCACATGAATCTGGCCCAGGTACATGCTCATCGTCCCCTAAACATAAATAAGTAAATAAATAAATAAAGCTAAATGCTCATGCACCAGTTCTTTGGGAAAATAGGTAGCCCAGTATTTCTTTTTGAAGAATACCCAAGCTAGGCCTATTTGTTTTCTCCGAATTACTGGGCTGCAAATCTTTCAAGACGAGGAGGGATGCATTCTGGCCTGGCTTAAGAGTATGGTCAATGTCTTTTAAAAGTAATATCAAAAGGGGATGAAAATTCCAAAAAATTATAGCAAATGGGATATAAGTTTCTTTTTTTGTTTTTGTTCTTCACTGATATCTTATACGTAACATAGTAATAATTTATTTTTAAATTTGTTTTAGTATGGATATTAATTTTTGGATTAAGAATATTTCGTTCCCCAGCAAAAATTTGCGAATTTTCAAAATTTCCCACATATTTAGTTAATTTTTTGACCCTGGTACTGACCAGAAAATGGCCAGCAATTCTAAAAATGGAAACGGGCTGCAATAAATTCCATATGAATTAGAAAATGAGTAAAAGTTATAAAAATAATTGCAAATGGGTTGTACACGCCACATATTTCGAGGCTGACTTGTTTACGCAAGGCTTTGTCAGTGAACACACAATTCTAGCAGCAGTTAATGTTGGATGTCCATCCAACGGCCGACGTGCTTATTCAATCTCTGATCTGCCTGCTCCAGCCGCCTAAACTAGCACCAGCAGGACTGCCTACTCCCTCCTCTTGTGGCCCGCTGTGATGCCGTGCAGGCTTCCCCGGCCCACCCTACTCCCTCCACTGGACTGGCCGCACGCAATCAACTGCCTCCTTATTACACGAAAAAAATGATTCCTCCCACTGACATCTGGGGCGCACCGGTTGGGAGGCTGACCTGTGGGCCTACTAAGTTGACGCGTACGCAGGGCTTGTCAACTTAGTCAACAAACAATTCTAGCAGCACTAACCGTTGGATTTGAATCGAACGTTCCTGTTGCTTCTTCAATCGCTGCTCTTCTTGCACCAGCCGCCCAAACCAGCGCCGGGGAGACCGCCTGCTCCTGCCTCCAATGGCCGGCTGTGCTGCCGATGAGGCCTCATCGCCCCCTACTACTCCCACCGCTAGCCAGGCCCCGCGGCGATGGCAGCCTCACACCGCAGTCGAACCAGTGAACCCTCGTACTCCGCTCCACGTGGGCATCCACTGCCGCGTCTTCCCCGGCTCCACGTCGTCCCCTTCCTAGGCCTCGCCGTCGTCCACTGCCTTGGTGCTCTCGGCGCGGCGTGGTCAACGTGGTCAACGGCATTCCATCGGAAGAGTATTGTACGTGGAGAGGCTGACAGCTGGGTCCACGGCCACAACCCAGTTTTTTTGTGATTTGCCAAGTAAGTCGCTTTGTCAGGCCTTTCGGGATACAAATCTTTCAAGACGAGGAGAGCTTTCATTCGGCTGGCCGAGAAAATGGCCCATCAGTAATGAGAAATGGGTTGTACATTTTTAAAACACATCAAACCGGCAATTAGTTTCAAATATCTTTTCTTCATTTCAAGATTTGAAATTACATTAATTTTTATGCATGGAGAATTTGTTGGATTTTATATTGATATACATTTATTTTTAAAATCAGTTTGAATGTGAGTCCAAATTTCGGGATTAAAAATAGTTCGGACCGCACCGAAATATGCAAAATTTTGTATAATTTTTTAACCGTGGCCACAATATGGGCTGTAATGCTAACAAAAAGAATATGGTCTCCAAAAAACCTTAATAATTAGCAAATGGGCTGTAAATTATTAGAAATAATGGCAGATGGGCTGTATGCTGATTTCCACAGATTTGAGCCTTTCCTAAAAAAAGGTTGACGCACAAGCAGTGACTGTTGGATGGCCATCCAACGGCCATCGTGCTTGTTCAATCTCTACTGTCGCCTCAAACAGGAGCAAGCGGGACTGCCTGCTCCCTCCTCCCCGTGGCCGGCTCTGCTGTCGCGCATGCCTCACCGCCCCACCGTACTCCCATCGCTGGCCTAGCCATCCCTCTACTCACCCACACATGCTATTATTCTCCGGCGACGGCAGACGAACCAGTAAACCCTCATACAGTCGGACTCCCCTCCGCATGGGAAACAACTGCTGAGTCTTCCCTGCCTCTGTGTCGTTCCCTTCCTAGGCCTCGCCGTCGTCCACCGCCCTGGTGCTCTCGGCGCGGCCTGGTCAACGTGGTCAACGACCGACATGCATCTGAAGTGGAATGTACGTGGAGAGGCCGATAGCTGGGTCCATGGCCGCACACAAGGAAATGCCTCCTTATTACGCGCAAAATAATGATTCCTCCCCTGACATCAGGGACCTACCGAAAGGGCCTCTGTATTTCGTGAAAAAAATGTTACCGCCATTGACAGCTCAGACCCGCCAGCTATATCTTCGCATGCAAGGACGTGCCTCCTTATTACGCTCAAAAAAAAAGAATACCCCCTGCTAGCTGGGACCCACCTTGGTGGGAGGCTGACTCGTGGCCTTACTAAGTTGACGGGGATGGAGGGCTTTGTCAACTTAGTCAATATGCATGATTCTAGCTCCAGTGACCATATGATGTCCATCCAACGGCCGTAGTGCTTCTTCAACCTCTGGTCTTCTTGCTCCAGCCGCCCAAACCAGCGCCACTCGTGCCTCGTGCTCCTGCCTCCCGTGGCCGGCTGCGATTCGGCGGAGGCCTCACCACCCCCTACTACTCCCACCGCTGGCCAGGCCATCTCTCTACTCACCCACACCCACTGTTATTCTGCGGCGACGGCAGCCTCACACCACAGTGAACCAGTGAACCCTCGTACTCCTCTACGCGTGGGCATCCACTACCGCGTCTTCCCCGGCTCTGCGTTGTCCCCTTCCTAGGCCTCATCGTCGTCCACCGCCCTGGTGCTCTCAGCGCGGCATGGTCAACGTGGTCAAGGAACGGCTTCCATCGGATGTGGACTGTACGTGGAGAGGCTGATAGCTGGGTCCACGGCCGCAGCAAGGAAGTGCCTCCTTATTACGTGCAAAATAATTATTCCTCCACCTGACAGCGGGACCCACCGTACGGGCCACCATATTTTGCGAAAAAACATTTCCCCCTGACTGCTGGGACCCACCAGCTATATATTTGCATGCAAGGAATTGTGTCCGGGCAAAAAAAAAGATTCTCCCCTGACTGCTGGGACTGACAAGCTACATCTTCGCAGGCAAGGAAGTGCCTGACAGTCGGGATCCACCTGGTCGAAGCGTACGTAGCGTTGTCATTCTGGTCGCGAACATGTACGTACATACTGGTCGATGTAGAGGCGCGCACGTGTTGTAGTAGAGGTGTGCACGTGTCGTAGTAGAGGCACGCACGTAGCATTTACACGTACGTACAGCGGCCAGGGTGCAAGAAAGAAAATACGGCCACGTATGTGTACATACGGGTGGGGTCTCGAACGCCTACTCGCGCATACGTACGGCCAAGGCTCGTGTACATGGCTGGGTCAGAACAGAGAAACATCATCGTCGTCGTGTTCATGGGGAGGCAACGGAATGCGTCGTGTTCATCGGAAGGGCTTGGATGGAATAGGCGATGGAAACGAGGCCTGGCGTACTGCAGAACGGAGGAAACGGCCTTGTGTTCGACCGGCCACGTTCAAAACGGGATCCTGTTGATCAGGAGGGGTCTGGAGTACTGCAAAACGGAGGAAACAGACCTCCTACGGTCGAAACGGGGGTCCTGTTGATCGGGAGGGGTGTGGCCTACCGCAAAACGGACGAATCGGACTTGTGTTGGAGCGCTACGGTCGAAACGGGGGTCCTGTTCATCGGGAGGGGTGTGGCGTACCGCAAAACGGGACTCCACGGGATACTGTTCATCTCCACCGTCGACCCCCTCCAGCCTCCACGAGCTACTGTTCATCCACCGTCGACCTCCTCCAGCCTCCACTTGCGACTGTTCATCCACGGGCTCCTATTCATCCAGCCTCCACCGCGCGCTACTCCACCGACTACTATTCAACCAGCCCTCTCCACGGGCTACTGTTCATCCTGCCCTCCACGGGGTGGTCCTGTTCATCCTGCCCTCCACGGGGTCTTGTTCATCCAGCCCCAACCGGCTCTATCGATCGGGGTCCTGTTCATCTAGAGGCAACACCACGGGGTCCTGTTCAGCCACCCCCACCGGGAACTGTTCATCCAAACCCCCCACCCCCCCGCAACGCTCACTGTTCATTCAGAGGCAGCATCGACCAGCTTCAGTTAGCAGCAGTAGCGAAGGAATCGCTCGATCGGGTTCACTTAATAGCCATGAATCAATCGCTCAGGTTCAGTAACGCGTAGCCTGCAGTGCAATCGCTTGGGTTCAGTTAGAGCCCAATGCCTCGCTCGGGTTCAGTTAGAGCCAACGCCTCGCACACATGCGCATACATGTACGAGAGAAACGCGCATCACTCGGCCCCCGACCTCCCACCGTAACCGGGAACTCACCGAAATTTTCCTCCCCCTCGCTTCTACCATGGTTTTTTCCGTCATGGACGGCCCAAAGAATGTCATGCAGCTGCGTTTCTGGCCCTCCCAGGACGAAAAGCCCATTTTCTGTCATGAGTTTTTGTCATAGAAGTAGGAGTCTACCACATCTATGATGATACCGGGTTTTGTCACAATTATCATCATAGAAGTGTCATATGTATGACAAAAAAAATTCGTTCGCCCCAAAATGTCACGGATGTGACTTTTTTTTGTAGTGCTAGCAAGTGCACAAGTTTGATTAATGATAATTCCAAACACTTGTTCTAGCATCCTTATATATCATAAACAGTAGCTCGTCTCATAAAACTTGTCATAATCAAGTAGCAAGCTATTCACAAGTTAAAGTATAGACCATAAAATTTCTTGAAAACTAACAAACCATGTTCTTAGTCATCAAACAATTGCAATCAACCTTATTTTCAAGAAGGGTCTATGTAAGAGCTTTGATTTAGCAAATCCCACATACTAAACTATCATATAGTCTTCCATGATTGCTAACACTCAAAGCATATTTTTTAAACAAATAGCATCCGTCAAACACAGAGAAAGATAGGGGCTTAATGTTTCGCCTCCCAACTTATTTATCATATAGATAATTTTCAACAATAATAATTCATGATAAAATATATTTGAATGGCCATATATGCTTGGATCTTTCCCCACCACATGATTCTTACCAACTAAATAATAATTGAGGTTGAAATAGGAAGGGATACTATTGACTCTTGCATAAAAGTAAATACATGAAAGTAAAAGATAGGCCCTTCGCAGAGGGAAGAAAAGGTTGTCATGTGCTTTTTAATGTTGGATGTGCAAACCCTTAATACAAAGGAATGTCACGTTGTATTGCCCTTTGTTATAGCAACCTTTATTATACAGTCGTCGCTTTTATTTCTATACCACCACAAGTTCGTACAACACTTATTTTCCCTTACAATAAAAGATCAAACATATTTAGGAGTAATTTTTATTGCTTTTTGCACCGATGACAACTTACTTGAAGGATCTTTTTCAATCCATAGGTAGATATGGTGGACACTCATGGCATGAAACTGGGTTTAGGGGTTTTGGCTGCACAAGTAGTATCTCTACTTAGTACAGAGTTTTCGCTAGCAAAGGATCCTAAGCAAGCACCACATGCTAGGGGATCCAAAACAATATAACTTCTATGAAAATATACCCAAACATAACTCATTACGTTGTCTTCCTTGTCCAACTTTAACTAATTTGCTCAAGTTTGAAAATAATTAATGGCGCTCACAATCATAGAAGATGTCCAAGATAGTATATTTATATGTGAAATCTCTCTTCCTTCAATATTCTTTCATGAATTGTTCAAGTGACCAATGCTGAGTTTGCTAACTTTCAATAAATTTTACCACCTATTTCTTATAAGTGAAGTCATTACTCCCCATGGGATAATCATATGAAGCATATATAATTTCAGATCTATGATATTCAATTCATTCAACCATCTCATAGGATATAAGTGAAGCACGTGAGTAAATGACAAACTACTCCAAAAAGATATAAGTGAAGAATAATGAGTAGTCAAATAATTAACTAGCCATGGGAGGACTCTCTCATTCAAGATTTCAGATCGAATAATTTTATTCAAACAACAAGTAAAATGAAAATACGCTCCAAGCAAAACACATAACATGTGATGAATAAAAATATAGCTTCGAGTAAGGTATACCGATGGTTTTGAAGACGAAAGAGGGGATGCCTTCCGGGGCATCCCCAAGCTTGGGCGCTTGAGTATTCCTTGAATATTACCTTGGGGTGCCTTGGGCATCCCCAAGCTTAGGGTCTTTCCACTCCTTATTCTCCTCGCATCGATATCTCACCCAAAACTTCAAAACTCCAATCACACAAAACTTAACGGAACTTCGTGAGATGGGTTAGTATGATAAAGAGTAAATCATTCACTTTTTTACTATCAAGACAAGATTCATAATTGTTCTCACAATATACATATTGTACCATATCATTTCTACAATTTATATTGAGCCATATAAGCCATAGGAACTAGAAAACAAGCATACTATGCATTGAAAACAAAATATGCCAGAAACAGAACAGTCTGTAATGATCTTAACAACAACCATACTTATGCTACTCCAAAAATTCTGAAAAATTAGGATAACCTAGGCAATTTGTATATTAAGCATCTAAAAAAATAATCAGTATTTTATCCCGCTTATGTTAAAAACGAAAATTATTTTACTGGGTGCAAAAGTTTTTGTTTTCAGCAAGATCAAATCAACTATCACCGTAAGCCATCCCAAAGGTCTTACTTGGAACTTTATTGAAACAAAAGCTATAAAACATGATTACTACAGTAGCTTAATCATGTTAACACACAAAAACAGTAAGGATAAATATTGGGTTGTCTCCCAACAAGCGCTTTTCTTTAATGCCTTTTTAGCTAGGCATGATATTTTAATGATACTCTTTCAAGCCCAATTCCGATGATAGTCTTATTCATACTCCAAAATATATAATTGAAGTTCATGGATAATTCTACAATTAATATAGATTTACCAACATCCAAGATCAAAATATATAAGTGAAATACATGAAGCATTCTATAAAGGCATGCTCAAAACATTTAAGTGAATCACAAAGAGCGTTCTATAAAGCCATACTCAAAAGATTTAAGTGAAGCACAAAGAGCCTTCTATAAAGCCATACTCAAAAGATTTAAGTGAAGCACAAAGAGCATTCTACAAATAAATTAAGGGCTATCTCATACTAACATGGAGCATAAAGGAAAAGAAAAGAAACACAAAAGACACATATCACATGAACAAAACAAAAATCGAGGTATACTGATAATTGTTGAATAAGAAAGATGGGATGCCAACCGGGGCATCCCCAAGCTTATATGCTTGAGTGTCCTTGAATATATACTTGGGGTGCCTTGGGAATCCCCAAGCTTGAACTCCTGCCTCTCCTTATTCTTCTCATATCGATAACTCCTCGTTCTTCGAACGCTTCATCCATACAAAACTTAACAAAAACCTTGTGAGATTCGTTAGTATAATAAAGCAAATAACTACCTTTAGGTACTATTGTAAACTCATTACATTTTAAAATTAGCATTATATCTACTATATTCCAACTTCACCATGGTTCATACCCCCCGATACAACCCATAGATTCATCAAAATAAGCGAACAACACATAGAAACAGAATCTATCAAGAACAGGATAGTCTGTAGCAATCTGGAACTTTCGTATACTTCTATAACTTCAAAAATTCTAAAAAGTTTAGGAAAATCTAAAACATTTGCAGAGCAGTACTGGGTGAAAATTTCAAGATTTTATCATGCTCCAGTAAAAAATGAAAATTCAAACACTGTAGCAAAAGTTTCTGTTTTTATACTACACACACTAAACAAGCAATTTAAACATTCTAAAGCCAAACCATGACACATTTTTTATAATACAATGGATATATACAAGGGGATAATTATTTTTTAGAAACTTCTATGAAAAATTCTACATTGTTTCCATGAGCATGAACACAAGTGTTCAAGGTCGACCCTCACTTCTCCAATGCACAACCTTCCAATGACTTCTCTTTTCGAAAACGTTTCTAGGCACAAGAGGCAAGTAATTTTTTTGTATTTTCATTATTTTTTAAAAATCATTTGTTTCACCCAAAACAAAATAAAACAAAAGGGAAAAAAATCTACTTAATGAAGAAAGCAAACAAGCATACACGAAAATATCAACCCCATGCTATTGCTCCCCGGCAGCGGCGCTAGAAAAGAGCTTGCTAATCCCCAAGTGCAAGGAATCATCATAGCACTTTCCAAAGGTGGAAGTGATAAGTATGGAATGTCGAACCCACAAGGAGCTAAAGGTAAGAACAATATTCTCCCAAGTCCTATCTGCCACTGATACGACTCTACGTACACCGAACGTTTGCTTCCATCTAGAAACGAGAAATAAAACTACATTGTGGGTCTGAAGAGGAGAACTTTGCATGATATCGGAGAGCTAAAATATAAAAATAGGTGATGTTAACATAAAGTTAGAATATATTATAAATATCGAGTGTGGAGTAATGATGGATCGGTGTGCGGAATTGTCCTAGGACATTGTTAACAAGATCGGTAGTCATCATTGCAATTTTATATGAGGGAGAGGCGTAAGCTAACATACTTTATCTCCTTGGATCATATACACTTATGATTGGAACTCTAGCAGGCATCCGCAACTACTAAAGGTCATTAAGGTAAAACCCAACCATAGCATTAAAGTATCAAGTCCCATTTATCCCATACGCAACAACCCCCTTACTCGGGTTTATGCTTCTATCACTCAAGCAACCCACTATAAGCGAATCATGAACGTATTGCAACACCCTACAGCAGGAATCCCTCACGTGTGCGCGGCACGGAAGGCACCATAGGACAGCACCAAAATAAAACACACAACTCAAACCAATCTATATCATCAATTAACCCAAAAGACAAAACAAATCTACTCAAAACATCATAGGATGGCAACATATCATCGGATCATAATATGTGGCATAAAGCACCATGTTCAAGTACGGGATTATAGCGGGGTGCGGGAGAGTGGACCGCATAAAAGAGATGAGGATGGTGATGTTGATGAAGACGATCACCACGGCGATGGTTTCCCCGATGGCACTCCGGTGCCACCGAGAGAGAGTGGGAGAGGTTCTCCCCCTTGTGCTTGCTCCCCCATGGTCTCCCCCCTAGATGGGGAGAGGTTCTCCCTCTGGTCCTTGGACTCCGTGGAGACGATGGTCCCTCCGGGATCCTCCTCCATGGCTTCCGATGATGATGTCCCCCTCCGGCAGAGTGCCAGATAGGGCCTAGATTGATTTTTTGTGGCTACAGAGGCTTGCGGTGGCGGAACTCCCGATCTAGGTTTCTTTTCAGGTGTTTTTGTATTTATAGGAATTTTTGGTGTCGATTTCACATTAGGGGGTCCACGAGTCAACGACAAGGGTGGAGCACCCTCCCTGGTGGGGGAGGGGGGTAGGGCACACCCTCCACCCTTGTGGTTGGCTCAGGAGTCTTGTAGCCCAACTCTTTTGCTTCGGAGGCTTCTTTTGGTCCATAAAAAATCACTGTAAATTTTCAGGTCATTTGGCCTCCGTTTGATATTCTTTTTTTGCGAAACATAAAAACAAGGAAAAATAGAAACCGACACTGGGCTCTAGGTTAATAGGTTAGTCCCAAAAATCATATAAACTAGCATATAAATGCATATAAACCATCCAAGATAGATAATATAGTAGCATGAATACTTCATAAATTATAGATACGTTGGAGACGTATCAAGATGCATGCTGGATAGCTGTCGATGTGTAGAGTAATAGTAGTAGATGCAGAATCGTTTCGGTCTACTAATATTGGATGTGATGCCTATATACATGATCATTGCCTTGGATATCATCATTATTATTTGATTTTCTATTAATTGCCCAACAGTAATTTGTTTACCCACCTTATGCTATTTTCTCGAGAGAAGCCTCTAGTGAAAATTTGGCCCCCGGGTCTATCTTTTATCATATAGAAATACTAAAAATACCTTGCTGTAATTTTTTAAATTTATTTTGTGTTTTAGTTAGATCTATTTATAAAATCCAATACAATTTAATCTATCTCAATATCGTTGAGGGATTCACAACCCCTCTACGCGTTGGGTTGCAAGTATTTGTTGTTTGTGTGCAGGTGTTGTTTACAGAGTGTTGCTTGGTTCTCCTACTAGATTGATAACTTGGTTTCATAACTGAGGGAAATACTTATCTCTGTTGTACTGCACCATCCCCTCCTCTTCGGGGAAATGCCAACGCAGCTCACAAGTAGTTGCGATGCTTTGGCGGAGGGGATTGGTATCTGGTGGCTAGATGGTGTTTTGCAGGTGGCGGAAGCAGAATTACCTGAGTTGACCAAGAGAAGTGGGAGGAGGACATGACGAGCGAGAACTGTAGGGGGGGTTGGACTTGGGAGGCGGGTGGTGTAGAAGGGAAATGGGGGATATGGTGTGGCTGGCGAAATTGTTTGCTAAAGTGAGGGAATTGTCATGAGAGGAAAATACATATCAATCACGTTTGAAACACAAGCATCGTGTGCATCAACAATCACCCGAGTTCAAAGTCTCCAAAATTTTAGATTGCATTCATTGACTATGGGCATCCACCGGTCATTGTTTGTTCGGTACAAACGTGTGATATTGAGAAATTATTGCAGAATAACACCTTAGTTGAAAAATAATTGCACACATTCTGGTTCATTCTCATACACAATTAACATAAACAAGATACTCATCATCGTTGTCGTATGTCTTGACTGTCGGTGTAATGTTGAAGTAATCCCTACACTGAGCAACATCCTTTCTCTGAAGGAAGTATCTAGGTCCTTGTCGGCATTGACCATGTCCTTGAATAATGCATAGGTCCATTCATTGCTCTTCTCGTCCTACACACTGTTGGTGAGCACTAAAAAGACAATGGACACGGTCGAATCCACGTGTGTGGAAGTGCGTCTGCGGCCAAATCGACGCATGCAACCGCGGGCACAACCTTGAGTTCTTCCAAGACCTATATTGTGCATGCATATACAACAAAGGTCTCATCCGCATGTGCCTTTGCAGTCGCAGTAGCCGTAACCGTGATTTACTTTCACGACCACAGCCTCATCTATGCGTGCCACCGTGACCTTATCTGCGTAGGACACCACTTCTCGGTCTCATCCGGGCATGCACCATGGCCACTTCTGTGTGTGCCGCGATGACATCATACTCTTCTGCGAGTGAGAGGGAGGTCCACCTTTTAGAGGCATGAGTTGTGTACAATGAGGAGGATTTGGAGGCGGCGAGGGAAGAGGGAAGGAGGAACGGGGAAGGAGATGGTGGGACAAGAGAATATTTATGTCACGAGACGTCTATTGTACACACTTTTTGCAAACTATGTACGAGCGAGTGACTCAACAGTTATACATTGTTAACCGATTTGAACCATGTGTGATTGATTGCACAAGTTTTTTCAGAGCAAAATGGTTTTGAGATAGGTTTGAAAGATAATTGACATTTTCTTTGCCGTCTGACCTTGATTTTTTTAAACTTGACATACACCATGTCATCATTCATGTTCAATTTTAGCATTTTTCTGGATTCATTTGCTACATTTAAGTCATTTAGTGCATTTTACAAGCATTAAGTGAAAATAATTCAAATTTAAACTGCCGATACATGAATTATGTGCAGAAAATGGTTTAAAAAACAGTATCTATGGTCTTGTGTATATGTATATGTACATGAATAAGTGCAGCAATATAGTTTGAAAAGTGTTAAAAAGATAATCTCTAGGGTCTTGTGTATATGTATATCTAGGGTGTTGCCACCAGCACCCGTGGGCACTGGCTTTCGCCAAAACGTCACCGCCTGTCACCTCACCACCCAAGGCTGCCGTCCCAAACTCCGATGCTCTCTTCTTGAGAAACAGAGCGATGTGAGCCCTTCCACCACCTTCACCGGCGTCCGTGTGAGTGTTTTCGGCGTCCCCCTCTGGCAGCCACGAAGGAGATGAAGGAGGAAGGGTGGTGGTAGAGCCGTGAACCCTAGTCGCCCACGAGTCTGCCATGTGAGGAAGATGTGAGGGACCGAATCGTTTTTCTCAGAAGGATATTAACGAGTTTATCGAGTACTCAAAGTTGGGCTTGTTAAACTTGTTTTCTTGGTGAGCTAAAAATGCTAAGTTGGTCCGACTCGGGTTTTTTCTACGAGGAAACTTCCAACATGTTCATCTAACATCATGGAAGTAGAAAGACCACCAGAAGTAAAATAAATTACATCCATGTTCGTAGACCATCTAATGACGAATACAAGCACTGGGAGAGCCAAAGTCATGCCACCGTCATCACACCTCCCCCACGAAAGCTGGACAAACCTTGTTGTAGTAGACAGTCAGGAAGTCCTCGTGCTAAAACCCCAAAGGACTAGCGCACCAGAACAACAATCATCACCAATGAAGAGAAGTGTGGATTGGAAGGATCCACCTATAGGCATATGTACATAGAGGAACGAAGAACGAATCGAAACAAATCCATCGAAGACAAACACCGGTTGAATCCTGCAAGATCCGTAGGAGGCATAAACTCCACATGCCCTCCGATGACAGTAGACGCATCACCGATACGGGGGCTAGCCAGGGAGAACTTATTTCCATCTTCTGGGAGCCATCGCCGCCTCGTGTTCTTCAGCAGGACACATACCCTATACAAATGCGAAAACAACACCTAAGAAGGGAGAAGGATCCCTCCTGCCGGAAAAGCCAGGATCCAACATGCCTCCATGGCTCTAAGGCCACAGAAGATCGACAGTGGCACCGACAGGAGGCGAGAAACCCTAGTTAGAGCTGCTCTTGGGCAAGAGGTGTTTTGGAGGCCCTTAGAATTATTATCATTAGGTAAGACATTGACATGTCTCCAATGTATCTATAATTTATGAAGTATTAATGCCATGTTTACAACAATTTTATATGGTTTTGGCATGATTTGGATGGAACTAACCTAGACTGACGCTATTTTCAGCAGAACTACCGTGATGTTGTTTTCTGTGCAGAAATAAAAGTTCTCAAAATGCAATGAAACTTTTTGACGATTTTTTGGAACAAAAGAGGCACTAGAAGCTTCGTGAGAGGGCCATAAGGTGAAGGAGGCGAGCACAAAACACCTGGGCATGCAGGGAGGCCCAAGCGCGCCCAGGTGGGCTGTGCTCCCCTTGAGGCCCATCTTCGCGTGATTCCAACGCTGAAAAATCCTATAAATAGAGAAACCATCAGAAATGACCCTAGATCAGAAGTTCCGCCGCCGCAAGCCTTTGTAGCCACGAAAAGGCAATATATACCCCGTTCCGGCACCCTGCCGGAGGGGGAAATCATCACCGGTGGCCTTCTTCATCATCCCAACGGCCACCATGATGAGGAGGGAGTAATCCACCCTTGGGGCTGAGGGTTTGTACCAGTAGCTATGTGTTTAATCTCTCTCTCTCTCTCTCGTGTTCTTGAGATGACACGATCTTGATGCATCGCGGGCTTTGTTAGTATAGTTGGATCATATGGTGTTTTCCCCTCTCTATCCTGTTGTGAATTGAGTTTTCCCTTTGAGATTTTGTTCTTATCGGATTGAACACTTCTATGGATTTGAGAACACTTGTTGTATGTCTTGCTATGAATACCCATGGTGACAATGGGGTATCATATTGATTAACTTGATATGTGTTTTGGCACTCAACTCGCGGATTCCTGAGGAGACATTGGGGTAATCTATGCATAGGGGTTGATGGATGTTCTTGTCCTTGTTTCTCCAATAGAAATCTTGGGGCACTCTTTGAGGTTCTTTGTGTTGGATTGAGTATTATGGATATAAAATTATTTGGTGTTATTTTAGTACAGACTCTTGGATAGATTGATCGAAAAGAATAGCTTTGAGGTGGTTTCATACCCTACAAAAAATTTCTTCTTATGTTCTCTGCTAGATAGTAACTTTGGAGTGATTCTTCATCACAAATTGAGGGATGATTATATGATCCAATTATATTAGCATTGTTGAGATATTGCACTAGCGAAAGTACGAACCCTAGGCCTCATTTTCAAGCATTGCAATACTGTTTGCGCTCACTTTTGTTAGTTGCTACATTGCTGTTTTTTATTGTTACTATTACAAAAATCAATATATACGATCATTACTACACTTGTATCACCATCTCTTCACCGAACTAGTGCACCTATACAAATTAACATTGTATTTGGTGTGTTGGGGACACAAGACACTTTTTATTATTTGGTTGCAGGGTTGTTTGAGAGAGACCATCTTCGTCCTACGCCTCCCACAGATTGATAAACCTTAGCTCATCCACTTGAGGGAAATTTGCTACTATCCTACAAAACTCTGCGCTTGGAGTCCCAATGCGAGTCTACAAGAACACGTTGTGTAGTAGACATCGAGCTCTTTTCTAGCGCCGTTGCCGGGGAGGTGGGTCATTGAAAGTATATCTTTAGATCTTGGAATTGAATCTTTTAGTTTCTTGTTTTATCACTAGTTTGGTTTGTAAAAAGAGAACTACTAAAAAATGGAATTGAGGTGGTCACATATTATTCATCTTTATTATGTCTTCCTTGAAAATGATGGAAAGGAAAATTGTGCTCAATTGATAGAAGAAGAATTCTATAAAATGTTTGACAAAAAATGTTTGAATGATGAGCACGATTGCAATGTTGTTGGTATGAACTCTTTTAATATCCATGATGCTAATGATTTGCAAAGCCATAAGCTTGGGGATGCAATGTTTGATGAAGATGATATTTTTAGTTCCCCAAGTTCGATGAGAAAATTTATTATGATGATTGCATGCCTCCTATTTATGATGATTATATTGAAAGTTGATTTGGATAGGTCATCACTCTATCAATGATGAATCCACTATTTCAAAAGAGGTTTCAATTGATTATTATGAGAATTGTTATCTATGATGATTATTGTGATGACATGTATGCTATAAATAAGAATGATCACCATTAATCTTATCATCATGATTTTAATGCTCAAATTGATTATGTAAACCAAGTATCTCATGATAGTTATTTTGTTGAGTTTGCTCCCGCTACTATTCATGAGAATAAATTTGCTTATGTGGAGAGTAGTAAAATTTCTATGCTTACCGATCATGAAAAGAATGCTTTATTGATAGTTATATTGTTGAATTCATTCATGATGCTACTGAAAATTACCATGAGAAAGGAATATATGCTTCTACATATTTCAACAATATCAAGTTTCCTCTTTATGTGTTGAAAATTTTGAAGTCATGCTTGTTTTGCCATCCTATGCTAGTTGATTCTTGCTCCATATATTATTTGTTCACAAAATTCCTATGCATAGGAAGTGGGTTAGGCTTAAATGTGCTTGCCATATGTTTCATGATGCTCTCGTTATGTTTCAATTCTTATCTTTTATGCGAGCATCATTGAAATCATTGTGCCTAGCTAAAAGACATTAAAGAAAATCACTTGTTGGGAGACAACCCAACACATTTACCTACTGTTTTTGTGTGTTCACATGATTAAGCTAGTGCAGTAATCATGTTTTATAGCTTTTGTTTCAATAAGTAAAGCATTTTGGATAGTGTGGATGATAATTGATTTGATTCTGTGCAAAAATAGAAACTTTTGCGCCTAGTAACAGAATTGATCTGCTCTGCTAGAACGTGATAAAATTCTGAATTTTTTTACAGATGATTGATATAAAAATTGTCTATTTGTCCTAATTTTTCATAATTTTTGGATTTTCAGTAGTATGGTAGTTGTCCAGATCATTACAGACTATTCTGATTTTGATAGATTCTATTTTCAATGCATAGTTTGCTTGTTTCCTGGTTTCTATGGCTTATATTGCTCAATATGAATTGTGGAAATGATAAGGTACAGTAGGCATTGTGTTAGAACAATTGTGAATCTTGTCTTTGACAGTACCAAAGTGAATGGTTTGCTCTTTATCATACTAACCTATCTCGCGAAGTTCCGTTAAGTTTTGTGGGATTGAAGTTTTCAAGTTTTAGGTGAGATATCAATATGAGGAGAATAAGGAGTGACAATACCCTAAGCTTGGGGATGACCAAGGCACCACCAAGGTAATATTCAAGGAATATCCAAGCAACTAAGCTTGGGGATGCCCCAGAAGGCATCCCCTCTTTCGTCTCCAACATTATCGGTGACCTCACTTATAGCTATATTTTCATTCATCACATGGTATGTGTTTTGCTTGGAGCATCATTTTATTTTGTTAGGATTTTCTTGCTTCTATTTATAATAATGTTTTATATCTTTTACTTCAATAAAAATGTCAAGTATAGCCTTTACCTTGCTTATTTTGCAAGGCTATTTGTTGCTGTTTCAAAACAGAAAGTTTAGCGCAGTTGCAAAAATTCCCGAGAAAAGTCAGAATGTGATAAAATGTTGAATTTTTTGCAAAATAAGCTATGATAAATTTTCTACATTTTAGTAAAGTTTCAGAATTTTTGGAGTTATAGAAGTATGAATGTTCTTGCATTCTTTATAGACTGTCCTGTTTTGGCAGATTGCTATTATGTTTGCTTGTTTAATGATTCTATTTGAGCATAAGAGTATTAAATATGAATGGGAATTTAGTATGCCATGTTAAATAATAATTTTAGTGATTTGCTACAGTAGATAATGATAAGGTTATTGCATTGATTTATACTAACTCATCTCACGAGTTCTTGTTGAGTTTTGTGTGGATGAAGTTTTTAAGATTTAGGGAAACCGTGATATAAAAGGAATTAAGGAGACACAAAAGCTCAAGTTTGGGGATGACCAAGGCATCCCAAGATAATATTTCAAGAAGTCTCAAGCATCTAAGCTTGGGGATGCCCCGGTAGGCATCCCACCTTTCTTCATCAACAATTTTCAGTTAGTATCAGGCTTCACTTATATATTTTTGGAGTAGTTTGTCATTTAATCCCGTGCTTAACTTATATCCTATGGGTAAATGGTTAAATGAATTGAATATCATGAAGTTGAAATTATATATTCATATTTTGCCTAGTAGTATCTTCGCATTGGGTTTAGAAAGTGAAATATTTTGAAGCTTGACAATCACAATATTGGTCATACAAGCAATTCATGAATGATTAGTATAAGGAAGAGAACATTCACATAAAATATATTATCTTGAACATCTTCTATGATTGTGAATACCCATTAATTATTTTGAAACTTGAGCAAATTAGTTGAAGTTGGGCAAGGAAGACAACGTAATGAGTTATGGTTGTGTATATTTGCATAGAAGTTATATTGTCATGGATCCTCCAACATGTGGTGTTTGCCTAGGATCTTTTGCTAGCCAAAAATTTGTACTAACTAGAGATACTACTTGTGCATCCAAAAACCCTTAAACCCAGTTTCTTGCCACGAGTGTCCACCATACTTACCTATGTATTGAATAAGATCCTTCAAGTAAGTTGTCATCGGCGCACAAAGCAATAAAAATTGCTCCTAAATATGTTTGATCTTTTATTGTAAGGGAAAATTGAGCGTCATACGAACTTGTGATGGCAAAGTACTAAAAGTGACGGACTGCATAATAAAGGTTTCTATCATAAGGGGCAATATAACATGAAGTTCCTTTGCATTAAGAGCTTGGGCATCCAAATAAAAAGTGCATGCCAACCTCTGTTCCCCTCTGCGAATGGCCTATCTTTTACGTTTCAGTATTTACTTTTATGCAAGAGTCGATAGTACGCATTCTTATTTCAACCTCAATTATTCTCTAGTTGGCAAGCATCATGTGGTGGGGAAAGATCTAGGCACATATGACCAGTCAAATATATTTGATCATGAATTACTATTGTTGACAATTATCTCTATGATAAATGAGTAGGGAGGCGCAACATTAAGCCCCTATCTTTCTCTATGTTCGATGGATGCCATTCATTCTAAGAATATGCTTTGAGTACTAGCAATCATAGAAGACTATGTGATGACTGAGTATGTGGAGCTCTTAGTTAGACTCTGTTGAATAAGTTGAATTGCAATTGCTGGTGACTAAGAATATAGGTTGTGGAGTTTCAAGAGAATTCATTGTTTGAACCTTAGCACATGAATTTGTTACTACCTTAACATCAGAAGCTTTATGAGAAATAATTGTTGTTATGATGCTAGGAAAAGTTATTAAAATTATCACTAATCAAACTTAAGCACTATGCTAGCATTCACACTTCATAAATTATTTCTTTTATCATTTACCTACTATTGTACGAGTAGGAATTAAGCTTGGGGATGCTGATATGTCTCCAACGTATCTATAATTTATGAAGTATTCATGCCATCGCTGTTTGATGACCCACAAGTATAGGGGATCAATTGTAGCTCTTTTCAATAAGTAAGAGTGTCGTACCCAACGAGGATCAGAAGGAAATGACAAGTGGTTTTCAGCATGGTAATGTCTGCAAGTGCTGAAATTGTAAGTTGCAGAGTAGTTTGGTAGCAAGATAATTTGTAACGAGCAAGTAACAATAATAGTAAAAACAGTGCAGCAAGGTCGCCCAATCCTTTTGAGGCAAAGGACATGCCAAAATGGTCTCTTATAATAAGCAAAGCATTCTTGAGGGTACACGGGTGAGGGAGTCCTGGATTAGGGGGTCCCTGGGCGTCCAGGCAATGTGACATAGGCCGGACTGGTGGGCCGTGAAGATACAAGATAGAAGGATCCCCCCCCGTGTCCAGATGGGACTCTCCTTGGCGTTCGGATATGAAGATTCCTTTCTCTATTAACCGACTCTATACAAACCCTAGCCCCCTCCGGTGTCTATATAAATCGGAGGGTTTAATCCATAGAGGAAGTCATAATCAGACAGGCTAGACATCTAGGGTTTAGCCATTACGATCTCATGGTAGATCAACTCTTGTAACCCCTATACTCGTAAAAGTCAATCAAGCAGGACATAGGGTTTTACCTCCGTGAAGAGGGCCCAAACCTGGGTAAACATCGTGTCCCCTGCCTCCTGTTACTTCCGATCCTCTTCGGGACCCCCTACCCGAGATCTGCTGGTTTTCACGCAGACATTGGTGCTTTATTGAGAGTCCTCTGTGTTGTTGACAAAGGATTCAATGGCTCGTTCGATCATCCACAATGATGCTGTTTAGGGGGAGATTTCCCGCCGGGCCATATTTTTGTATTCGGTGGCTTCGCATTGCGTGCCAATTCGATTGGCCACCTCAAGTAGATCGACAACTACGCCCCTGGTCATCAGATCAGTTTCAGGAACCTAAACCATGTCGCTGATATCCAAGGAGATTTGATCCTCGAGGGGTTCACGGCCCCAATTACCGCTCTGACCTTAGATCCAGAGCAGGCCGACAGGTCCGAAGATGGGAGTCTAGAGCCTGCCGAACTCCCTGCAATTATGGAGCTTGCTGCCGGAGAAGCGTCGGACACTCCACCGGACTCTAGGTTCAAACTCTCGAGGTCCGTGTCAAGCGGGCACCGCCTGGAGGCTCCAACTACGGGCAGCCCCACAGACTCTTGTTTCTCCATCCGATCCTCTCCTTTAAACGAGGCTCTGGACTTAATGCGATCACTCACCATTACGGAAGGATTGCTTCCGAATTATGTCCATCCCAGACTAGGGGCTGAGAGCCGGGAATTTTACGTCCCACCCACCACCCACTTCATAGCCACTATCGAAGATCTAACCGACATGCTGGATTACGGCTCCGAAGACATCGACGGTATGGACGACGATGCTGGAGACAAACAAGGCCAAAACCCTCCGTTTATCGAACGATGGACGACCACCTCCACATATGATGTGTACATGGTGGACACACCCAAAGAGTATGACAACGACGGCAAGGAGAATCCGGTTGAGGACAAGCCTGCCGAAGCCCCTCCAAAGCGTCGACGTCAGTGGCGTCGCTCAAAATCGCGTTGCGACAAAGACGACAATATCGGTACCAAAGACAATAATACTCCAAAGAATGCCGAAGACCCTGAAGCCCCTGTAGAGCCAACACCCAAACATGATGATTGGGAGGATGGGCGGGTAAACCCCGACGATCTTGTTGAGATCGAGGGTTCGGAGGATAGTAACTACCTACCAACCTCCGAAGAAGATGTCAGCCTCGGTGACGAAGATTTCATCGTGTCGGAGGAACCCCTCGAACAAGAGTGCTTTAAGCGCTGGCTAATCGCCACCGCAAGAAGCCTGAAAAAGAAGCAGCAGCAGCATCAAGCTGATCAGGACTTACTCAATGACAGATGGACTAACGTCTGGGCAGCCGAGGAATACGGCCTCGAACGCCCAACAAAGAGCTACCCGAAGCGCAAGCTGCTACCCCACTTCAACGATGAGGCACAGGAGCCCATGCCGCCAATGCGCGACACTGCTAACAAACCGACCGACCACCACGTGGCCGGGACAGAGCGGCAACTCAAGCCGAGCACCAGCCCGCACCACCTCACCATAAAATCAAGGGAACAACGGCTCCAGAATATACATATGACCTACGACAGGACCTAGACAATATTGCCGGTCAAACCAGATCAATCTATAGATCAAGGGGACGTGCCCCAGCGCGAGAGGACGACCGTCAGGCTTGGCGCAACAAGCACAACCTCACTCGGGCCAAAAATCGCATATGGACTTCATCCGAACTACTTCGCGACATTGCCCGATATAGAGGCGCCGCACACCCCCTATGTTTCACCGATGAGGTAATGGAGCATCAGTTCCCAGAAGGGTTTAAACACATGAACATTGACTCATACGACGGCACGACGGACCCCCGCAGTCTAGATTGAAGATTTTATTCTCCACATACACATGGCTCGTGGTGACGACCTATATGCCATCAAATATCTCCCCTTGAAACTGAAGGGACCAGCATGGCACTGGTTAAACAGCCTCCCAGAAAATTCTATTGGCAGCTGGGAAGATTTGGAAGATGCTTTTAGAGACAACTTCCAAGGTACCTATGTACGACCACTGGATGCCGATGACCTCAATCACATAGTCCATCAACCCGGAGAGTTAGCCCGGAAACTCTGGACAAGGTTCTTAATTAAAAAGAACCAAATCGTTGACTGTCCGGATGCCGAAGCCCTCGCGGCCTTTAAACACAGTGTTCGCGATGAATGGCTCGCCCGACACCTCGGTCAAGAAAAGCCGAAGTCCATGGCAGCCCTTACTGTTGGGGAATGTAGTAATTTCAAAAAAATTCCTATGCACACGCAAGATCATGGTGATGCGTAGCAATGAGAGGGGAGAGTATGATCTACATACCCTTGTAGACCGATAGCGGAAGCGTTATGACAACGCGGTTGATGTAGTCGTACGTCTTCACGGCCCGACCGATCAAGCACCGAAACTACGGCACCTCCGAGTTCTAGCACACGTTCAGCTCGATGACGATCCTTAGACTCCGATCCAGCAAAGTGTCGGGGAAGAGTTCCGTCAGCACGACAGCGCGGTGATGATCTTGATGTTCTACTGTCGTAGGGCTTCGCCTAAGCACCACTACAATATTATCGAGTACTATGGTGGAAGGGGGCACCGCACACGGCTAAGAGAACGATCTTAGAGATCAACTTGTGTGTCTAGGGGTGCCCCCTGCCCCCGTATATAAAGGAGCCAAGGGGGGTGCGGCCGGCCCTAGGAGGAGGCGCGCAGGAGGAGTCCTACTCCTACCGGGAGTAGGACTCCCCCCTTACCCTAGTTGGATTAGGACTTGGGGAAGAAGGAAGAGAGGGAAGAAAGGAAAGGGGGGGGGGCGCCCCCCTCCTTGTCCAATTCGGACTTGGGGGGAGGGGCACACGGCAGCCCCTAGGCCTCCTCTCCTCTTCCTCCACTAGGCCCATTAAGGCCCATTAGGTTACCGGGGGGTTTCGGTAACCTCCTGGTACTCCGGTAAAATGCCTATTTCACCCGAAACACTTCCGATGTCCAAATATAGGCTTCCAATATATCAATCTTTATGTCTCAACCATTTCAAGACTCCTCGTCATGTCCGTGATCACATCCGGGACTCCGAACTAACTTCGGTACATCAAAATATATAAACTCATAATGAACCTGTCATCGTAACGTTAAGCGTGCGGACCCTACGGGTTCGAGAACAATGTAGACATGACCGAGACATGTCTCCAGTCAATAACCAATAGCGGAACCTGGATGCTCATATTGGCTCCCACATATTCTACGAAGATCTTTTATCGGTCAGACCGCATAACAACATACTTTGTTCCCTTTGTCATCGGTATGTTACTTGCCCGAGATTCGATCATTGGTATCTCAATACCTAGTTCAATCTCGTTACCGGCAAGTCTCTTTACTTGTTTCGTAATACATCATCTCACAACTAACTCATTAGATGCAATGCTTGCAAGGCTTATGTGATGTGCACTACCGAGAGGGCCCAGAGATACCTCTCCGACAATTAGAGTGACAAATCCTAATCTCGAAATACGCCAACCCAACATGGACCTTTGGAGACACCTGTAGAGCTCCTTTATAATCACCCAGTTACATTGTGACGTTTGGTAGCACACAAAGTGTTCCTCCGGCAAACGGGAGTTGCATAATCTCATAGTCATAGGAACATGTATAAGTCATGAAGAAAGCAATAGCAACATACTAAACGATCGGGTGCTAAGCTAATGGAATGGGTCATGTCAATCACATCATTCTCCTAATAATGTGATCCCGTTAATCAAATGACAACACATGTCTATGTTTAGGAAACTTAACCATCTTTGATTAACGAGCTAGTCAAGTAGAGGCATACTAGTGACGTTTAGTTTGTCTATGTATTCACACAAGTATTATGTTTCCGGATAATACAATTCTAGCATGAACAATAAACATTTATCATGATATAAGGAAATAAAATAATAACTTTATTATTGCCTCTAGGGCATATTTCCTTCACTTACTGCACTCATGACCCGCTTTTGCGCGGAAGAAGACAGCTGGCTAGCCCGTAGAAGCAATAGCACCAGCGACCCTGGCACCTCTGAAGCCATGGACGTCAATGGCAAACCACGGCGCAACAAGCACAAGCATCGAATCAATTACGAAAGTACCGAAGACGCAATGGCTAACGCTGGATTCAATGGCTCTAAATTCGGTCAACAGAAGAAGCCATTCAAAGAAAACAGAGATGGTCCATCTAGTTTGGACAGAATACTCGATGGATCTTGCCAGATTCACGGCACCCCCGATAAGTCTGCCAATCATATCAACAGAAACTGTTGGGTCTTTAAACAGGCCAGCAAGCTTAACGCCGAACATAAAGGGAAAGGGCTGCCCAGTGAGGACGACAACGAAGAGCCTCGCCCACCAAACATGGGGGGGACAGAAGAAATTTCCCCCCGAGGTAAAAACGGTGAATATGATATATGTCACACATATTCCCAAGCGGGAGCACAAGCACGCATTAAGGGACGTCTATGGTGTCGAGCCGGTCGCCCCAAAATTCAACCCATGGTCAGCTTGTCTGATCACCTTCGATCGAAAGGACCACCCAACCAACATCCGTCATGGAGGTTTAGCAGCTCTGCTCCTTGATCCAATCATCGACAGATTCCACCTTACGCAAGTCCTTATGGACGGCGACAACAGTCTCAACCTGCTCTATCAGGACACCGTCCGCAAAATGGGCATAGATCCGTCAAGAATCAAGCCCACTAAAACAACCTTTAAAGGAGTAGTACCTGGTGTAGAGGCCCGCTGCATGGGCTTAGTAACATTGGAAGTCGTCTTTGGCTCGCCAGACAACTTCCGAAGCAAGGACTTGGTCTTTGATATTGTCCCCTTCCGAAGTGGATATCACACACTACTCAAACGAACCGCTTTCGCATGCTTTAATGCGGTCCCGCACTATGCTTATCTAAATCTCAAGATGCCCGGTCCACGTGGCGTTATTACAATTAATGGAAACATGGAACACTCCCACCGTACTGAGGAGCATACCATGGCCATCACGACTGAAGTACAGAGCGGCCCTATCAAGCTGCACACCCCATCGGCCATCAAGCCGCCGGACTTTATTAAACAAGACCGGTCAGTTCCTCCTGCGGATAGCTCGGTAATTCCATAGCTAGACTAGTAGTTTCGCCTCCGTCGCTCGCCACACAGATTCACAAAATTCGTACCGCGCATGCATAATTATGCACTGAAAATACCTTGGACATCAGTGGAGGCACAATACGGACATGCCCATAGTACGGTTTGACACTATATGGCCTTCCCCTTCCCCTTAATTATTTTTTCTCTTTTACCACAGGTGAATTAAAACCTACTCAACCTATGGACTTACAGGGATTCTTTTCGATCCTGGTTTCCGAAGACCATTCCTCTCAAGGAACTCCTCTCTCCAAGGTGAAAGCGGCGCAGGCGTGCGACAGGAGGTCCAAAGGATTTTGTAGACCAAAACTTTATTCAAGAACCAGTATAGAGCTTTTCCCCTTCTTCTTAGACCCCTGGCATGTAAAATGGCCTTGGTGATTATGGTCCCCTCTATAAGATCACGCTTTGACGTATCAATCAGATTCTAGTGAAAACATTTTTTATTCGGCATCAACTATATTCATAGACTGTATGATGTCTCCTTAGTTTTCTGACTCTCACACCTCGGCACAAATTGCTAGGGGCTCTATACGGACACACATGTGTCGCCAAACAAAACCCCGAATAGCTTTATAAGCACAATTCGGCGTCCTGAGCTTGGCATTATATGCATCGGCTCCGAATCATGTCTTTGGTCAATAGTTGGGTTGCCTCGCTCCTGTGTTTGCTACCTTATGCTCCGTTTGTTTGGCTAGGGTATTAAAGGTATAACTACTGCGATTATGCTTCTGGTTCATCCGGTCAAGCACCTCAGTAGAGAAAGCCGAAAACTGACTGTCATGATGGCGGCGGGAGCTGGTCAGCCACTAGGAGACTTATTAAAATCCTTAGCAATTGTTTCCGTATTACACGAAGGACCGTCTTTCCGGTCACATACGTAACACATCCTAAACCGGATAGCCGAGTACATACCAGGGGCTATCTTCTATCCCCATCGTCAAACTCCTATGGCTAAGTGAGAGTGGTAAAGCCACATAGTCTGATTTCCTTGTTTGCCGCACTGACGCCTCCTTCACGGACCAAGATGTTGGGTCAAGTGTGATCATGTGCTATTTCGAACACCCCCGTAGTATCTACGCGAGGGGGGGGGGTGAAGCCGACGACTGCAAAACTCTTAGAAATATAAAAACGGCCCCACGGGAGGGAAGAACTTTCAGACAAAGGCACAAATATATCACAAAGCCTTCATATATAATAAAAGGTATGGACAATTCAGGTACATTTATTCGAACATAATGTCCTTTGAGCATTGACCCTCTATTAAGCGGGAACCCTCTAGGACATCCTCTAAATAGCGCTCTGGCGTGCGGTAGTTCTTGCCTCCGGGAGGTCCCTCGACAGCCACTTCGGCAGCCTTCATCTTCACCCAGTGAATCTTGACGCAGGAAAAGGCCATCTGTGCACCTTCTATGCACACTAACCGCTTGATCGCGTCGATTCGGGGCACTGCATCGACAAGTCGCCGTGCCAGGGCGAAATAACTGTTCGGAATGGGTTCGGCTGGCCATAGCCGAACTATGACGTTCTTCATGGCCGCTCTGGACATCTTATGCAATTCGGCCCACCGGGCCATTTGGTCGTTCAGCAGCGCCGGGCGCTCCCGCGCCGCGAACTGTGACCAGAACAGCTTCTCTGTCGCATGTCCCTCTCGATCCTGGAAGAATTGCGTGGCGTCGGCGGCACTCTTCGGAAGATCCACAAAAGCGTGTGGAGAACTCCACAGTCGATTTAGTGAGGCATAGCTCTGATCACCAAACTTAGTCGGTAAAAGAAAGGGCTTACCGGCCGCTATCTGTCCGGCCTGCCGGACCTCCTCTCGAGCCGCCCTAGACTCGGGCCGCGCCTCTTTGGCCTCCTCAAGGGCCTTGGCAAGCTCGGTGGCCTTGACTTTATTCTCCTCCTCAAGGGACTTGCACTTGCGGGCGGCATCCTTGAGCTCTTACTCTATTACAGATACCAGCTCCTCGACCTGGCGTCGGGTGGCCTGTTTGGCCTTCAATTCTGCAGCCGCTTTATCAGCGGCCGCATTACTCACTTTCACACGTGAGGGTCTTGACTTCAGTAATGCCATCTGCAATTTCACACATAACAAAGTCTAAGTTTCAACTTTGTATTCGCACATTCATATAGGCACAAACGGGATGTTCGCACCTTGTGCCTCATCGAGTGTAGGATCGAAAGTATGTCTAGAGGGGGGGGGGGTGATTAGACTACTTGACCAAATAAAAATCTAGCCTTTTCCCAATTTTAGTTCTTGGCAGATTTTAGCTATCTTAGCACAAGTCAAGCAATCTCCACACAATTCAAGCAAGCATGCAAAAGAGTATATGAGCAGCGGAAAGTAAAGCATGCAACTTGCAAGAATGTAAAGGGAAGGGTTTGGAGGATTCAAACGCAATTGGAGACACGGATGTTTTTGTCGTGGTTCCGATAGGTGGTGCTATCGTACATCCATGTTGATGGAGACTTAAACCCACGGAGGGTAACGGTTGTGCGAGTCCACGGAGGGCTCCACCCACGGAGGGTCCACTAAGAAGCAACCTTGTCTATTCCATCACGATCGTCGCCGACGAAGGACTTGCCTCACTAGCGGTAGATCTTCACGAAGTAGGCGATCTCCTTGCCCTTACAAACTCCTTGGTTCAACTCCACAATCTTGTCGGAGGCTCCCAAGTGACACCTAGCCAATCTAGGAGACACCACTCTCCAAGAAGTAACAAATGGTGTGTTGATGACGAACTCCTTGCTCTTGTGCTTCAAATGATAGTCTCCCCAACAATCAACTCTCTCTCACGGGATTTGGATTTGTTGGAAAGAAGATTTGAGTGGAAAGCAACTTGGGGAAAGCTAGAGATCAAGATTCATATGGTTCGAATGGAATATCTTGACCTCAACACAAGTGTAGGTGGTTCTCTCTCAGAAAATGTGTATTGGAAGTGTAGGTATGTTCTGATGGCTCTCTCCATGAATGAAGAGTGGGTGGAGGGGTATATATAGCCTCCACACAAAATCTAACCGTTACAAACAATTTGCCAAACTCGGTGGGACCAAATGGTTGAACTCGGTCGGACCGATTCAGCAAACCTAGTGACCGTTAGGATTTTCGGTGGGACTGAGATGCAACTCGGTAGGACCGATATGGTTAGGGTTAGGGCATAACGTAATCTCGATGTGACCGATTACACAAACTCGGTGGGACCGATTTTGGTAATAAGCTAACCAGAGAGTTGGTCAAGTAAACTCGGTGGGACCGATTCGCTCATCTCGGTGAGACCGAAATGTTACAAAAGGGAAACAGAGAGTTTACATAGCAATCTCGGTGGGACCGATCGCTCATCTCGGTAAGACCGAAACGTTACGAAGGGAAACAGAGAGATTACAATCCCATCTCGGTGAGACCGATTTGCCTAGGGTTTGTGGCAGTGGCTATGACATTTGAAACTCGGTGGCGCCGGATAGAAAGAATCGGTGGGGCCGAGTTTGACTTTTGGTTTAGGTCATATGTGGATGTGGGAAGGTAGTTGAGGGTTTTGGAGCATACCACTAAGCATTTTGAGCAAGCAAGCCATTAAGCAACACCTCATCCCTCCTTGATAGTATTGGCTTTTCCTATAGACTCAATGTGATCTTGGATCTCTAAAATATAAAATGTAGAGTCTTGAGCTTCAAGCTTGAGCCAAACTTTTTGTCCTTAGAATTTTGAGGGATCCACTTTCCTCATCCATGCCATGCCATTCATTGAGCTTTTCCTGAAATATTAATCTTGGAATAATGTTAGCTCAATGAGCTATATGTTGTTAGGAATTACCAAAACCACCCAGGGATAGTTGCACTTTCAGTCTCCCCCTTTTTGGTAATCGATGACAACATATAGATCAAAGCTTCGACAAATGATAATAAGAGTGAAAGATATTGTCGCTTTGAGAAGTATGTGAAAAGCAAGAGCTCCCCCTAAATTTGTGCATATCTTAAGATTTGCTTTGGACTGCAAATGCACAATGAGTTAGGATCATGGGTTACTCTTCCATGTCACATACATCTTGGTGGAGCACTCAAAATAATAAAGATTGAATACATGCACTCATCACCAAGCAAAGTGAATGATCATATAAGGATAAGTAAGATAATATCATCTAACAAGCATAAGTGTAGCTTATGATCAACCACATGATCATCAATGTCTCACAGATAATAGCATAGTATCTCAAGCAATCAAAAGACAAACAAAGTTCAACCACCAAAGCAAGAGAGAATAAAAAGCAATGCTCTCTCTCGAAGCCTATGATATATACATGTTTCTCCCCCTTTGGCAACAAGTTACCAAAAAGTTCATAGAAAATGCATAGCACTAAAACGTCTCTCAAGCTTGGTCTTCAGGTGGTGGTGTCCGAATAACTCCAAGAACGAAGGCTTCAGTCGAAGTAGATGGAGCTGATGGAGTAGGTGCTGGAGCTGGTTGCGCTGAAGCTATAGCTGGTGCAGATGAAGTGGCTCTAGTGTCTGGTACTGGTACTGCAATTGACCTCTGAGCTCTAGGCACTCTGGCAAATGCATCAGTGGTTGTTCTGCCCTTCCTCTCCTGCATGTCATCCTGTAGCTGCTCCACAACTGACTGAATCTCAGTTACCTTCACATCCAAGTCATAGAATTTTTGCTCCACGATTCTTTCCAAGCTCTCCTGGTTTTGAGTCAGGGTGGCCAGTCCCTTCTCAATCCTCAGAGTGGATGCAATCAGGTAGCCAAGCTGATCTTGCTTGCTCATCAGGAGATACTGAGATGCTTCTTCAGTAGTTGGCATCCTTGCAGCCTTTTCAGCTTTTGCCTTCTCCTTGGCTTGTGCGTGCACAGAAGATGGTTCATCCTCATTCATAACCACAATGTTGTCCTCGAAGTTTGGATAGATAGGCATGTGCTCCTTGTCCAGCAGATATGTACCAGTGCCCATCCTGGAGTTGATTAGCTCCTGGATCTGTGGGGCATACCCACAACTCCTCTTCTGATCTGCAGCTGT
Source organism: Triticum aestivum (assembly GCF_018294505.1). Taxonomy (NCBI): domain Eukaryota; kingdom Viridiplantae; phylum Streptophyta; class Magnoliopsida; order Poales; family Poaceae; genus Triticum; species Triticum aestivum. The sequence continues at coordinate 91,593,855 of NC_057806.1, read as the reverse complement.
CCTCTTGATAGTTTCAACTATTAGGCTCATGACTTTGAACTTCTGTGGGACATCAAAGATGTGAAGCAAGTTAATTGCATGGCCTCTGATCATCTTGTGATCACCTGACTTTGGCAAGAGAGTGTGCCTGAGGATCTAGTTGATGGTTGGCAAGCCTGACAGAAGGTAATGTACAGATCCAAACTTATGTGTCTCAAGAGCAGCATCTGGGATCTCCTTGTACATGTGTGCCATTGTGTTGTGATCCTTCTTCCTGTTGGCATAGACATCCAAGTCATCTTCACTCTCTTTTGGGGCATTGATCAACTTCGCCCATTCAGCAACCGTGGACTGGTACCTCATACCTTTAGACATCCAGACAATCCTTCCATCTGGGTAGAAATGAGTTGTGGAGTAGAACTGCATGATGAGCTCATCATTCCATTTTGTGAGCTTCTAAGCCACAAACTCATCGACTCCACAAGCCTTGAAACTATCATGTACACCTGGATAGTGATCCTCATTCTCCTTGATGTAGTCCCAGTCGACCCATCTCATGTCACACACTATGGGCTTCTTGTCAAGCAACACTGTCTCATAGAAGTCTTGCTATTCCTTTGTGTGGAACCTGTAATCAACAGCAGTCCTTCTCCTGGTGGCATATGGATCTTACTCTCTCCATAGCCTCAACCCTGAGTCTCTCCTGATCTTCATGTTCTCAGCCACAGGATGAGCATCATTGTGGTCTAGAATCTTGGGTTTGAGCTTTCTCAGGACTTGTCCTTCATCATCTTCATCCGCAGCAACTTCAGGCACTGGGGCCTTGTTCTTCTCAGCAGCTGGTATACTCCTGGTATTCCTCTTAGGTGCACTCTTGGGCTTGGAGGCTGCTTTGGGTGCTTCTTTGGGCTTTGATGTTGCAGCCCCTGACTTTATAGCATCACCCATCAGCTTTTGTGCCTTGGGTGCTGGTGCAGCAACCTCTTCTTCCTCTTCCTCTTCAGAATCTCTCATGATTGAGGATCTCCCAAGCACTCTAGCAGTGGTCTTTTTGATCCTCTCTTTCCTATTCTTCCCTTCTGCAGCAGCCTCTTTGGGTTCAGATCCCAAAGGGACTTGAGTAGATGCTCTGGCCTTAGACATTGGAATTCTCTTTGTAGGAACCTTTTGCTTCATGCCTGGCTTGGTGGCAGAAGTAGTGCTATATTCCTTCTTAACCACTTTCTTCTTGGAAGTGGCCTCATCCTCAACTGCCACATAGTCTTCATCCTCAGATTCAGAGGTCTTCTTCTTTCTGGCCCTGGTGGGAGCTTTGGGTAAGTTGCTTGGGGTGCTCCTGCTACCATCATCTGAACTGCTAGATGGACTAGTGCCCTCACTCAGGTGAACCTGCTCCTCTGACCTGTTTTGGCTGTCACTCTGATCAGACATATTGCAAACACTGACAGCAGACCCTGTGAATAGATATAGATGAGATAGAGTGGATGAGCATCACAAAATGCAGAGGTTTTTGCAAAAGAATGAGTCAAAAACTTAGTTTTAGTTTTCCACAGAAAGCAGTTCGGATCAACCGATTTGTAAACTCGGTGATACCGAAGCAGCTGTTGGAACCTAAACTAGTGAACTCGGTCAGACCGAGTCACAGTTCGGTGGCACCGAGACTGCTAGGGTTTCACAAAGTCCTGAACTCGGTCACACCGATTTGCAATTCTCGGTCAGACCGAAAATTACATGTGCAATGGCCTGAGCCGAATCGGTGGTACCGAGTTCCACAACTCGGTGGGTCCGAGATGGTTTCGGCGGAAACCTAACCCTAAATTTTCAATTCAACTCTAATCTACAGAGTGTTTTGACTGGATAAGATCATTTCAATCGTGGCAAGATTCATGGCAAACACAATGTGCTAGGAATCGGATTGAGGATAGCACAGTGATCAAGTTCATACCCTAGTTCGGCGATGAACTTGCTATGGCGGCAACGACGGGGATGATTCCCGTTGACGGCGGCGGAGACCAGCGGCAGGAGGCGGCTGGCGACGAGGAAGACGATCCGGAGACCCTGGAGGCAGAGTGGGCTAAGCGCGGGTCGAGGAGGTTCGAAAAGTTTTCCAAAATTTGACCCATGGGTATATATAGCCCGACCCTGTCGGTGTGACCGAGTGGAACAACTCGGTGGCACCGAGATTCATAACTGCAATCAGTTACTGAAACTCGGTGTGACCGAAAGGTTCAAATCGGTTGCACCGAGATTGAAAACCTAGATCGACTTAGTGATCTCGGTATGACCGAAATGGATGAATCGGTCAGACCGAAACGCATAAAGAAGTTTTGGAAGTTTAAGTCTATGACGAATCGGGGACTCTGAGTGCTCCTCACATAGAGTGGTTCGAATCTGACTTGATCAAATTTTGTGATGTAGCATGAATAGAGTTTGAGACGAGAAAAGCATAGATAGCTAGAGAGGGTTCTTAGGCATTCTTGTCCATCCACTTGGCAAAAGAAAAGAAAACCAATCAATCAAAACAACAAGTGGATGTCCTCGAATGAGTAAAATATGCAATCAACATGCTCACACAATAAAATGGCAATTGAAATATGTGGCAAAGCATGCACAACCAATTCTAGCATCTATCAAACAATTTGCGATGACTAGGTCATCTATATATGAGTATATTGACTTAGGAGTCAAATGAGAACATTTGATCATAGGTCATACTCATCGTTTAAGCACAAGTGGGGTTACCACTTTTACATAAAGCATTGTTGTGTTCACACCATTAGAGTTGCTTTAGCTCAATTCTTAGAGTAAAGCTCCCCCTAGATGTGAGATCCCCCCTAAGAGGGATGAACTAACCTTGGGTTTTGTCGATGATGACTTCATGTAGATGTTGAAGATGTGGATGCTCAATGTTGATGTAGATCATTTGAAGCTATCCATTGGAGTGAGTTGCACTTTCAATACCTACACGGGTTAGTCCCACAAGGAACAAACAAGGATATCCATAGACATAAAGTGATGCACACACAAGATGATGTCTATGAAAGCTTTTAGGTTACCTTGTCCCTTGTCTTACCAACAAGAGGGTTTGTGACTCCTTGAACTAGTGCAAGATGTGGAAGTTGATTGCACTTGTTCTTGCCAAGATGATAAGAGTGAAGTATGTTGGCGGAGTCACCCTCAAGAACTCTCTAGTTCTTCTTCTTCGGGATCCACACCATCTTGATGGGAATCCTCGGTGTTGTAGTTGTACTTGATGAAGTGGAACTTGAAGTAGTCTTGGGAACCCACTTGACCAAGGCCTTAGGAGCTTCTTCAAATGCATCAATTTCCTCTTGAAGCTTGTCCTTGCCTTTTTGCTTGTGGTCTTGTGGTGGAAGATCATCTTGAGCTTGTGTCCCTTTGAAAGAAGTAGGATCATACTTCTCTTGTTGAGGAACAAACTTCGTCTTGGGGTATTGATCTTCTTCCCACTCAACTCCATTGGCATTGAACTTTCATTCAAAACCAACACCTTGATTCTTCCGGTGCCTTCCTTGCTTGCGTACAATTTCCTCGAATTGCTTACTTCCGGCAAGGCTCTTGTAAACACCTTTCTCTATAATTCCCTTCAATAAGCTATTTTCTTGCTCAAGTGTAACTTGGCTAAGAGAATCATTAGTGGAATCAAGAGAACTACTAGAAGCAACAATATTGGATTTAGCATGATTATTGTTACTACTAGAGGAAGAATCTTTCTTGTTCTTGTTACTAGACTTGACTTGAGGCATGTAAGTGGATAAGAGTAAACGCTTGGCAATGTAAGAAGAACTTTTCTTACGAAGATCATCATTGATTGCTTTTAAGAACTCATGCTCTTGCTCAAGGTTGAGCTTTTCAAAGCGTAATTTCTCATGAGTCCTTAAAAGTTCTCGATGATCTCCTAAGATAGTTTCATGAGCTAACTTAAGAGTGTTTAGTTCTTTAGTTAGAGACTCAATCTTATCCTTATCATTGTCATTCGTTTTATCTTGATTAGCATGATTAATTGACATTTCATCACAGTATTCATCACTAGAGTTGTCAACAAGTAAATCATCATCACCTAACAAGTCATCTTCATCACTATTGAAATCAACATACTCGGGGTGTGATACCTTTGGGCCTTTAGCCATGAAGCATGTTCCAACTCCTTCATTTGGTGAGTCAAATATGTCGTAGGAGTTGGTTGTCACAAGTGCTAGACTGGCAACACCTTCATCTTGAGTATATTCGGAGTCAGAGTGATAGCTTCTCTCGGAGTGGTTGTCTAAGTCGGAGCCGTATACCCATTCACCAACATGAGCTTGATGTCTTCGTTTTGTGTAGCTCCTTGATGACTTGTCCTTTCTTCCCGAATCCTTGCTTCTCCGTGAGGGTCTTCATTCATAACGATCATCTCTACTCCTTCTTTCTCTAGATGGTGATTCTTCTCTTCTACTTCTTCTCTTCTCTTATAGGGGGCCGTACACTCATTGCAATAGTGTCTGGGCCTTCCACAATTGTAGCAGTTTCGCTCTCAACTAGAAGATCTTTTGTCATTGTAGGACCTTGACTTGGAGCTTCTCTCTTTGCTTCTACTCTTGTAGAACTTGTTGAAGTTCTTTATCATTAAGCTCAATTCTTCATTGAAGGTTTGTTTCTCACTCGATGATGTGGGGGCTTCACATGAGGCTTTGTAAGCACCACTTGATTTGTTGTGAAGTTCCTCTTTATCCTTGAGTGACATCTCATGAGCAACAATTCTTCCGATGACTTCCGTTGGCTTGAGATCTTTGTAATTTGGCATCATTTGGATCAATGTGCACAAGGTATCATATTTTCCATCCAAGGCTCTTAGGATCTTCTTGATGATGAATCTATCGGTCATCTCTTCACTCCCTAAGCCGGCAATCTCATTTGTGATAAGAGCAAGCCTAGAGTACATTTCAGCAACACCTTCACCATCCTTCATTTTGAACTTGTCAAGTTGACTTTGAAGCACATCCAATTTGGATTCCTTGACGGAGTCGGTACCTTCATGCATATCAATCAAAGTATCCCAAATTTCCTTTGCATTCTCAAGACGGCTGATTTTGTTGAATTCTTCGGGGCACAATCCGTTGAAGAGGATATCACAAGCTTGAGCGTTGTATTGCAGCATTTTCAACTCTTCCGCGGTGGCTTCACGGTTCGGTTCTTTCCCGTCAAAGAATTCACCTTGCAAGCCAATACACACAATAGCCCAAACGGCGGGGTTATGTCCAAGAATATGCATTTTCATCTTATGCTTCCAACTAGCAAAATTAGTGCCATCAAAGTAAGGACCTCTACGGTGATAATTTCCCTCGCTAGACGCCATACTCTCCTAGGTTGTGAAACCAAGGCTATGACCGCCAAAAGCTATGGAAATCAAAGCAAATGGAGACCAAAGATCTGATACCACTTGTAGGATCGAAAGTATGCCTAGAGGGGGGGTGATTAGACTACTTGACCAAATAAAAATCTAGCCTTTTCCCAATTTTAGTTCTTGGCAGATTTTAGCTATCTTAGCACAAGTCAAGCAATCTCCACACAATTCAAGCAAGCATGCAAAAGAGTATATGAGCAGCGGAAAGTAAAGCATGCAACTTGCAAGAATGTAAAGGGAAGGGTTTGGAGGATTCAAACGCAATTGGAGACACGGATGTTTTTGTCGTGGTTCCGATAGGTGGTGCTATCGTACATCCACGTTGATGGAGACTTCAACCCACGGAGGGTAACGGTTGCGCGAGTCCACGGAGGGCTCCACCCACGAAGGGTCCACGAAGAAGCAACCTTGTCTATTCCATCACGGCCGTCGCCCACGAAGGACTTGCCTCACTAGCGGTAGATCTTCATGAAGTAGGCGATCTCCTTGCCCTTACAAACTCCTTGGTTCAACTCCACAATCTTGTCGGAGGCTCCCAAGTGACACCTAGCCAATCTAGGAGACACCACTCTCCAAGAAGTAACAAATGGTGTGTTGATGATGAACTCCTTGCTCTTGTGCTTCAAATGATAGTCTCCCCAACACTCAACTCTCTCTCACAGGATTTGGATTTGGTGGAAAGAAGATTTGAGTGGAAAGCAACTTGGGGAAGGCTAGAGATCAAGATTCATATGGTTGGAATGGAATATCTTGACCTCAACACAAGTGTAGGTGGTTCTCTCTCAGAAAATGTGTATTGGAAGTGTAGGTATGTTCTGATGGCTCTCTCCACGAATGAAGAGTGGGTGGAGGGGTATATATAGCCTCCACACAAAATCTAACCGTTACACACAATTTGTCAAACTCGGTGGGACCGAATGGTTAAACTCGGTCGGACCGATTCAGCAAACCTAGTGACCGTTAGGATTTTCGGTGGGACTGAGATGCAACTCGGTAGGACCGATATGGTTAGGGTTAGGGCATAACGTAATCTCGGTGTGACCGATTACACAAACTCGGTGGGACCGATTTTGGTAATAAGCTAACCAGAGAGTTGGTCAGGTAAACTCGGTGGGACCGATTCGCTCATCTCGGTGAGACCGAAATGTTACAAAAGGGAAACAGAGAGTTTACATTGCAATCTCGGTGGGACCGATCTCTCATCTCGGTAAGACCGAAACGTTACGAAGGGAAACAGAGAGATTACAATCCCATCTCGGTGAGATCGAGATCCCTATCGGTGAGACCGATTTGCCTAGGGTTTGTGGCAGTGGCTATGACATTTGAAACTCGGTGGCGCCGGATAGAAAGAATCGGTGGGGCCGAGTTTGACTTTTGGTTTAGGTCATATGTGGATGTGCGAAGGTAGTTGAGGATTTTGGAGCATATCACTAAGCATTTTGAGCAAGCAAGCCATTAAGCAACACCTCATCCCTCCTTGATAGTATTGGCTTTTCCTATAGACTCAATGTGATCTTGGATCACTAAAATATAAAATGTAGAGTCTTGAGCTTCAAGCTTGAGCCAAACTTTTTGTCCTTAGAATTTTGAGGGATCCACTTTCCTCATCCATGCCATGCCATTCATTGAGATTTTCCTAAAATATTAATCTTGGAATAATGTTAGCTCAGTGAGCTATATGTTGTTAGGAATTACCAAAACCACCCAGGGATAGTTGCACTTTCATTGAGTCGCTTGTTAATAAGGACAATGCCATCATCGGCCTGCTTCAATTGCTGCTTCAGTTTGGAAACCTCCGCAGCCTGGGCGGTTGCCGCTAACAGTGAAGCCTGTTTTTTCAGCCAAATAAGTATGTCAGTTCCTGCAGATATATATAGATCCTCTGTTCACCCTTCTTCATGGGCCGACTAGAGTTTCAGGGGCTACTATCTATGTATAGGCATATTTTCCATATGGAAAGTGGCTAACGACATTACATCGCATACCTTGAAACCTATTAGTAGGCTCGTAAAGGCTTCATTCAGCCCACTCTTAGCGGACTGAATCTTCTCAGCCACCGTACCCATCAAGGTACGATGATCCTCCAAGACGAACGCACTCTGCAGTCCGTCCCTCAGCATGTTCGGCGCCTCTGGATTCATGGAGGTCGCCACAAGAATAGGCGCTCCCCCTCCCTTGAAAGGGGTCACTCACTTGACTCCGGATCCGTCTCCGGAGCGGTATTCGGCTGGGGGCCGAACAATCCAGGGCTCCCACCCTAGTCTTCATGGGGGTCGCGTCCCCTGTGTCATCAATGGCTAAGGTATTACCCTCCGGTGTCGTATTGATGGCCCCCCGCACCTCTCGGCAATCCGGAGAAATCCTTTGCGATGACACCTCGATGTCATCCGCCCTAGGGGGCGAGGAAACTTGCGGAGGCGTCTCGCTCTCCATCATCTCCGGCGGAAAATTCCCTGTCAAGGAGGATTGTTGAGGGAGATCACGGGCCAGACTGAAACACATGATTTAATATTATTCTCACAATTCATAAAGGAGCGGATGTATGTAAAGCGTCCTCAGGTACTTACGATTTGGCAAGGGGATTGGTCTGGGGGCGGGGCTTGGGGATATCCTCGGTGTCCGAATCCGAGTCATCGGAAAGAGATAACTTTCCCCTTTTAGATGCCCTCACCTCCGGGTCTGCGGCCGCCCTCTTCTTCCCTTCGAGTGGAGGGTTATCTTCTTCTTCCTCCTCCTCATCCTCGTTTTCATCTCCCTTGTGAGAGGAGGGAGCCTCGGTCCCTCAGGACATAGCGTCTGTGGTACCTTCGTGGTGGAGGCCACTTTTGGCCTCCTTGTTCTTCTTCTTCTTGTCCTTCTTTACTGGCACATGGTATGGCGCCGGGACCAACATCCTCATTAGGAGAGGATCAGCTGAGCCTTCGGGAAGGGGTGCCAGACACCTGATCCGCTCTGCCTTCTTTGTCCAAACCTGTTTAAAGTATGGAATGGTTAGTGTATCCCTTCGGATTAACAAACCAAGCTATAGGCGGAAGCTTAGCCCTTACCGGTGGGGAACTGGATGATTGCAGTTGAGTCCAATGTCTTCGGATGTCTCCGGCCATGACTTTTGAGATTTAAAGAGCAATTTCTAGATCTCTTTGTGCATCGTGCCAAAGAATTGTTGCAGAGTTCGCGACCCTTTCGGATTAAACTCCCACAAATGGAGAGGCCGCCGCTGGCAGGAAAGGGTTCGATGGATGAGCATCACCTGAATCACGTCAGTGAGGCGGGTGTTCTTCTCTATGATACTTTTGATGTGCTTTTGCAGCACCAGCAGCTCATTGGTCGATCCCCAGTCCGGACCCTTGTTGGTCCATGACGCGAGTCGTAGAGGGGGCCCGGATCTAAATGCAGGAGTGGCAGCTCATTTGGTACCGCGGGGTTCGGTGACGTAGAACCATTCCTGCTGCCATGTCTTGGCGTTATCCACAAAGGCCCCTATAGGCCAGATAGCATGAGAAAGCTTGCTCACATGGCCCCGCCACAATCTGCGTGCTCCCCGTCTACCACCTTCGACTTCACGTTGAAGATCTTGAGCCACAAGCCGAAGTGTGGGGGGATGCGGAGAAATGCCTCGCACATAACGATGAACGCCGAGATATGGAGGAAGGTGTTCGGGGCAAGATCTTGAAAATCTAGCCCATAGTAGAACATGAGGCCGCGAACAAAGGGGTGAAGGGGAAACCTTAACCCGCGGAGCAAGTGGGGGATAAACACGACCCTCTCGCCAGCCTCTGGAGTATGGATGACTTGCCCCTTTATCGGAAGCCTGTGTGCAATTTCCGCGGTTAAGTACCTCGCCTCCCGGAGCCCCTGGATATCCCGCTTAGTCATGGAAGAGGCCACACACTTGCCTTGAGAGCTGGATCCGGACATGGTTGGTGAACATGGCGGTGACAGAAAGATTAAGATTTGGGTGCTGGAGCTCAAGGATGGGAGGGCTAAGGAAGGAGAAGGCGTGGGGAAAAAGATGGGTCCTTATCCCTTTATAAAGGCAACAAATATCAAATGACCTCGCGCAAGCCATAAAATTTGCCTATTCCCAAGGGGCCGAGCGGATGGCACAGTTGGATTACCCAACCCATCATTGATGAAAATCCAGCAAAAGAGGGCACGATCTGTGCTTCGACAAGACGTTTCATTGGAAGTTGCTCTTGAAACACGAAACAGGAGGTCGAGAAAACGATTCTAAATAATAATAAAGTCGGAACATGGCACCTCACCGAAAAGTTGGTCAGAAGACATAACCCATTTTTGTTTAAAGTATTTTGCCCTTGTGGTCCAGGGTTGTAACTATTGTACACATCCGGATATAGTTCTTTTAATCAACTACTTTGGAGTATTCGGAAGAGGAACCCGCCTTGCAATGCCGAAGACAATCTGCGTGCCGGACACATCGTCATTGAAGCCTGGTTCAGGGGCTACTGAGGGAGTCCTGGATTAGGGGGTCCCCGGGTGTCCGGACTATGTGACATAGATCGGACTGGTGGGCCACGAAGATACAAGATAGAAGGCTTCCCCCCTTGTCCGGATGGGACTCTCCTTGGCGTGGAAGGCAAGCTTGGCATTCGGATATGAAGATTCCTTTCTCTGTAAACCGACTCTATACAAACCCTAGCCCCTCCAGTGTCTATATAAACTGGAGGGTTTATTCCGTAGAGGAAGTCATAATCAGATAGGCTAGACATCTAGGGTTTAGCCATTACGATCTTGTGGTAGATCAACTCTTGTAACTCCTATACTCGTAAAAGTCAATCAAGCAGGACGTAGGGTTTTACCTCCATCAAGAGGGCCCGAACCTGGGTAAACATCATGTCCCCTGCCTCCTATTACCTCCGATCCTCAGACGCACAGTTCGGGACCCCCTACCCGAGATCTGCCGGCTTTGACACCGACAACGGGAATTTCATCTAGTCACTTTCATCATGTTGGCTTAATTCGTGTTCGGTACTTTGATAATTTGATATGTGGGTGGACCGATGCTTAGGTGCTGTTCTTACTTGAACAAACCTCCTACGAGAGAAGTATTAAGAATAAATTCTAACCATAGCGTTAAACTTTTGGATCCAATAAGTCCCTTACGGAATAGCGCATAAACTGGGGTTTAAGCTTCTGTCACTCTCGCAACCCATCATCTAATTGCTACTCCACAATGCATTCCCTTAGGCCCAAATATGGTGAAGTGTCATGTAGTCGATGTTCACATGACACCACTAAGGGAATCACAACATGCATACTATCAAAATATCGAACACATATCAAGTTCACATGATTACTTGCAACATGATTTCTCCTGTGACCTCAAGAACGAAAGTAACTACTCACAAATGATAAACATGCTCATGATTAGAGGAGTATTAAATAGCATATTGGATCTGAACATATATTCTTCCACCAAATAAACCATATAGTAATCAACTACAAGATGTAATCAACACTACTAGTCACCCACAAGCACCAATCTATAGTTGTGGTAACAAGATTGAACACAAGAGATGAACTAGGGTTTGAGAGGAGATGGTGTTGTTGAAGATGTTGATGGAAATTGCCCTCCCCAAGATGGGAGAGTTGTTGGTGATGATGATGACGATGATTTCCCCCTCCGGGAGGGAAGTTCCCCCAGCAGAATCGCTTCGCCGGAGGGCAAAAGTGCTCCTGCCCAAGTTCCGCCTCGAGGCGGCGGCGCTCCATCCTAAAAGTCATCTCCTTATTTTTTTTCTAGGTCAAAATGACTTATATACCAGAAGATGGGCACCGGAGGTGGGCCTGGGTGAGCACAACCCGCTAGGGCGCGCCTGGGCTCCCTGGCTCGCCCAGGTGGGTTGTGCCCACCTGGTGGGCCCCCTCTAGTAGTTATATGCTCCAGTATTCTTCATATATTCCATAAAAATTCTCTGTGAAGTTTCAGCTTATTTGGAGTTGTGCAGAATAGGTAGCCTGACGTAGCTTTTCCAGGTCCAGATTTCCAACCGCCGGAATTCTCCCTCTTTGTGTATACCTTGCATATTATGAGAGAAAAGGCATTAGAATTACTCCAAAAAGCATTATTATGTATAAAAACATTGTAAATAACAGTAAGAAAACATGATGCAAAATGGATGTATCAACTCCCCCAAGCTTAGACCTCGCTTGTTGTCGGTTTACAAAAGTAGGGGTCCTTTTTGTACCCTTTACTTGTGCACGGGCAGTCGCAGCCACACGCCTGCGGCCGCACTTGCGGGACACAAGAGGAAGCGAAGACCCAAGACTACCAGAGCAGCGCCAAGCTGAAGGCGCGAGAAGCAGAGGGACAAGGTGGGCTTTCCCCGGCAAGAGCCTTGTCGGGGGAGCTTGCGTAGCCCCGACAAGTCTTGTTGGGGCAACTTGCCCAATACCAGCAGAGCCGCCACCCTTGAGCCTAAGAGTTCCGACACCGTCAACCACATTGGAACCAAGGCTCGGGAGGCACCTCCATGGTAGCATGTAGACCTTTATGAAGATAAAGGGCCTGCGAGGCCTAGATAGGAACCAAGAAACAAGATGACAGCAAGGCTCCTTGCCGAGGATGCCCACGAGGCCCCGGCAAGGCTCCTGCCAAAGATACCCATGAGGCCCCGGCAAGACTCTTACCAAGGGCGCCCACAAGGCCCTCGCAAGACCCTTGCCGGGAAGATCACCAAGACCGCGACAAGGCCTTGCCGCCCCGTCGCCACCCCAGCTCAGCGGCCGACCCACCAACTAAACAGGTACCCACGTGGCAGTACATGGCTCCTGAGCCAACTAGTCAAGCACCTACGTGGTGGCATGCAGATCTTCGTGAAGACCCTGCCACCATGCCAGCTCAGCAGCCTGTCAGCCTACATGGCGCTGCATGCCTCGTTGACCTGGACGCGTGTTGGAGCAAGGCGCGGCGCCGACGGACAGGACGGGCTTCGTTGCCATCCCCGATAAAGCAAGAGGATACCTAAGTAGCGCATTTAATGCATTTTGTCCCGTGATGTCAGGCGATAAACTCGTCTACTGTACATCTTTCCACCTCCTATGTGCCACTATGGTAGCCCCTTTGACTATAAAAGGAGGCCCGCGGCATACTGTGAGAGGATTCGAACTTTCTGGACCCTCCACGCTTTGTAGCTAGTCCAAGAACACCAGATAAACAGAAACCAGAAGGAGTAGGGTATTACGCACCACTTGCGGCCTGAACCTGGATAAACTCCCCCGTGTTGATCTTCTAAGCCCGCTCTTTCCACGGCCCCGCGTCCGCCAACGGTAGAAGGGAATCCATGTGATCCCATAGGTGTCGTTCTCACCGACATATTTGGTGTGCCAAGTAGGGGGAGCAAGCTGTGAAAATCCGGTTTGGAAGTTAGAGCATCGACTTCATCATCACCATGGCCCCCAGGAAAAAGGGGAACATAGCAATCGGGTCGTCCGGAGCCGGCCCATCCGTGCCAGCGCGAGCAGGTGACTGAGTGGCCACGGATGGTGCCGAAGACATGGCCCACGAGCATCCACGACATTCTGGCAATCGAAGCCAGGAAAGCGGCGTCGTTCGTATCTGAGACGACGAGCCGTGCGCCGCTGGGTCTAGGAGCGGGGCCGTGCTGCCCACGGGCGACGCGACAACCTCTACGACTCCCCAGCTGGCACCCGCGCCACGGACTTCCTAGGCCGCGCGCGATGAGCAACACTGCGACGCCGGAGCTCCCGGGCACCGCCACGGGAAGAACCCTGTGCGCCACTCTCAAGACGCACTAGGCCGGCGTACGCGCCCGGATGCCGGTGAAAGCGGCGTGCGACCGTGAGACCATGACAGAGCTCCTTCTAAATTGGTTAGAAGTCAGAGCGAGTTGCGGTCCATGCGGCTTTCACCACCGCCCAAGCCAGTAGAAGCGCTGGCGCGTGTGCAACTGCTCCTCGACTTCCCCTCTATCCGAAGCCTCATCAGCTTCGCCAATAAAGACGAGCCGCTCCCAGCGGGACCCTCATGCCGGCGTTCTGTCGAGCCAGTGCATGCTAGTGGTGGGAGGACCGGAGACGCTGCGACCACGGTGCACTCTCCTTCGCCACGGCCGCGACAGCAGCCACCGGCTTGTCAGGCTGACGCCTGTGACAACGTTTCCACAGTGTCGTCCAACCCGTGAACCCGCTGTGACCAACGTCGAGTTCTTCGAGAGCGAGCACAAGAAGATGCTCGGACTACATCGAACGACGGCGGGAGGCACGCCATCAGTCGAATTGGCGTGCAGGGCCTGCTATGGACCACCCAATGCCAGGGGGCTCTAGCGACCTGCCTTACGAGGTGGGTTGTCCGGCCTTTACCCGAGAGCTGTGACAGTTCCAGCGGCCCTTCCATCGCACGTTCAAGCCTGATGTTGGGGAAAAGTACAACGACAAGACTCACCCGTCGGAGTTCCTCAGCATCTACACCATCGCGATGCAAGCCGCCGGGGCTCATGATGACAAGGTTCTCACCAACTACTTTCCGTTGGCGCTTAAGCCCAATGTCATGTCGTGGTTGATGCACCTGCCAGTGGATTCCATCTCTTCCTGGTCGGATCTATTCCACGAGTTTGTTGGCGCCTTTACTGGAGGCCACCAAGCTCCTGCCAGGCAAGTGACTTGCATGTCATCCCCCAGAAGTATGGCGAGTCCTTGGGTAACTACATACAAAGATTCAGCCGTGTGCAGTACACCATCCCAAATGTTCGTCCCGCAGCTGTCATCAGTGTGTTCCATCAGAACGTACGCAACTCTAAGATGCGTGAAGAGCTGGCAATGAGCAAGATCAAGGATGTAGCCGAACTTTATGTTCTGGCAGATAGATGTGCTCGGGCTGAAGAAGGAAGGAAGTACCCCGACAAGGACGCCGGTGCGGAAACCGACTCCACGGACGAAGACGCTGTCGCCTCAACGAAGAAGGGCCGGCGCCGCAACAGGAACGTAAGGGCAAGACTGTGCTTGCCGTTGATGGATCCGGCGACCCCGGCGCCGCCAAGAAGGCCAAGGCCGACGACCCCAGCAAGGAGGTTGCCGGGTGCGCTGCCTGCCAGGCCTTGGCGGCTGCCGACAAGCCAGGAGGCTCCGACAAGCAGTACTACAAAATCCACCGCACCAAGGGCCATGACCTCCAGAACTGCCGATAGGTTGAGCTGCTTGCAGAAAAGCAGAAGGCTGAATATGAAAGGCGGAACAAGGAGACGGGTCAGGATGGTGCTGAGGGGTCCGGCAACAAGCATGGCGGCCAAGGAGGTCGGTGCGGCAAATATAATCAATAAGAGAGGCCCGCTCGGGGCCGCGATAAGAAGGGGGAAGATGATGATCATGACGAGGACGACGAGTACGACTAGCACGAGTTCCAGAAAGCTACAGAGGCCATGTGTGTCGACGGTGGCACCTCGTTGCACACCTCTCATCGCCAACTAAAATAGTGGGCACGAGAGGTCACTGCGGCGGAGGCGTCGTTCGATGCCTAGAAGCCACTAAAGTGGTCCCACACGCCCATCATATTTGACACCAAGGATCACCCTGATCGCACAACTACAGTCGGGTGTTTGCCTTTGTTGGTTTCACCAACAATACACAACCTCAAGGTGACAAAAGTGCTGGTTGACGGTGGGGACGGTTTGAACTTGATCTCGCCCGCTGTGATCAAGAGGCTGCAGATTCCTGATGGAGATTTTGAGGAGACGGGCATGTTTCAAGGGGTCAATCCGGGAAGGAGCTAGCCAAAAGGAAAAATCACGCTCCCGTTACGTTTGGGGGCAAGCTGAACTATAGGACGGAAAAGATCATTTTCGATGTCGCCGAGATCCCCTTGCCATACAATGGAATTCTTGGCCGCCCAGCGCTGGCCAAGTTCATGGCGGCATCACACTACGCCTACAACACATTGAAGATGCCAGGGCCGATGACCATCATCGCCGTCCCCTATGACAAGAAAGACGCGCTCATCTGCGCCGACCAACTCTACCGAGAGGCAGTTGCAGCAACTGCCGCCAAGGCATGATACGTCTCTAACGTATCTATAATTTTTTATTGTTCCATGCTATTATATTATCTGTTTTGGATGTTAATGGGCTTAGGGCTTATTTATACACTTCTATATTATTTTTGGGACTAACCTACTAACCCAAGGCCCAGTGCAAATTGCTGTTTTTTTGCCTATTTCAGTGTTTCGCACAAAAGAAATAACAAACGGAATCCAGACGGAATGAAATCTTCGGGAGAGTTATTTTTGGAACAAACGTGATCCATGGGACTTGGAGTAGACGTCAAGAAATCAATGAGGAGGCCACGAGGCAGGGAGGCGCGCCTGCCCCCCTGGGCGCGCCCCCACCCTCGTGGGCCCCTCGCAGCTCCACCGACCTTCTTATTCCTCCTATATATATCCATATACCCCGAAAACATCCAGGAATACCATGAAGCCCTATTTCCACCGCCGCAACCTTCTCTACCCAAGAGATCCCCTCTTTGGGCCTTTTCCGGAGCTCCGCCGGAGGGGGAATCGATCATGGAGGGTTTCTACATCAACACCATAGCCTCTCCGATGATGTGTGAGTAGTTTACCATAGACCTTCGGGTCCATAATTATTAGCTAGATTGCTTCTTCTCTCTCTTTGGATCTCAATACAATGTTCTTCTTGATCTTCTTGGAGTGTGTTTGTCGAGATCCGATGAATTGTTGGTTTATGATCAAGTTTATCTATGAACAATATTTGATTCTTCTCTGAAATCTTTTATGTAAGATTGGTTATCTTTGCAAGTCTCTTCGAATTATCAGTTTGGTTTGGCCAACTAGATTGATCTTTCTTGCAATGGGAGAAGTTCTTAGCTTTGGGTTCAATCTTGCGGTGTCCTTTCCCAGTGACAGCAGGGCAGCAAGGCACATATTGTATTGTTGCCATCGAGGATAAAAATATGAGGTTTATATCATATTGCTTGAGTTTATCCCTCTACATCATGTCATCTTGCCTAATGCGTTACTCTGTTCTTATGAACTTAATACTCTAGATGCATGCTGGATAGCGGTCGATGTGTGGAGTAATAGTAGTAGATGCATAATCGTTTCAGTCTACTTGTCGCGGACGTGATGCCTATATACATGATCATGCCTAGATATTCTCATAATTATGCACTTTTCTATCAATTCCTCGACACTAATTTGTTCACCCACCGTAATACTTATGCTATCTTGAGAGAAGCCACTAATGAAACCTATGGCCTCCGGGTCTATATTTTATCATATAAGTTTCCAATCTATTTTACTTTGCAATCTTTACTTTCAATCTATATCATAAAAATACCAAAAATATTTATCTTATTATTATTATCTCTATCAAATCTCACTCTCGTAAGTGATCGTGAAGGGATTAACAACCCCTTTATCGCGTTGGTTGTGAGGTTTTTTTTGTTTGTGTAGGTACGAGGGACTTGCGTGTAGTCTCCTACTGGATTGATACCTTGGTTCTCAAAAACTAAGGGAAATACTTACGCTACTTTGCTGCATCACCCTTTCCTCTTCAAGGGAAAACCAACGCAGTGCTCAAGAGGTAGCAAGAAGGATTTCTGGCGCCGTTGTCGGGGAGGTTGCACCAAGTCAAGTAAAGATTTGATTTCCCAGGAACTAGCGATTTCTGGCGCCATTGCCGGGGAGATCTACGCACAAGTCAAGACATACCAAGTACCCATCACAAACTCTTATCCCTCGCATTACATTATTTGCCATTTGCCTCTCTTTTTCCTCTCTCCCACTTCACCCTTGCCATTTTATTCGCCCTCTTTTTCCGCTCGCCTATTTTCCATTCACCCCTTTTTTGCTCACTTCTTGTGTGCTTGTGTGTTGGATTGTTTGTCACGATGGCTCAAGATAATACTAAATTGTGTGATTTTTCCAATACCAACATTAATGATTTTATTACTACTCTGATTGCTCCTCTTACCGATGCTGAATCTTGTGAGATTAATACTGCTTTGCTCAATCTTGCCATGAAAGATCTGTTTTCCGGCTTCCTAGTGAAGATGCCGCTACCCATCTAAACAGCTTTTTTGATTTGTGTGATATGCAAAAGAAGAAAGATGTGGATAATGATACTGTTAAATTGAAGCTATTCCCGTTTTCTCTTAGAGATCGTGCTAAAACTTGGTTTTCGTCTTTGCCTAAAAATAGTATTGATTCTTGGAACAAGTGTAAAGATGCTTTTATTTCTAAGTATTTTCCTCCCGCTAAGATCATCTCTCTTAGAAATGATATTATGAACTTTTTGCAACTAGATCATGAGCATGTTGCACAATCTTCGGAGAGGATGAAATTAATGATTCGCAATTTCCCTACTCATGGTTTTAATTTATGGATGATCATACAAATTTTTTATGCTGGATTGAATTTTGCTTCTAGAAAATTATTAGATTCGGCTACGGGAGGCACTTTTATGGAAATCACCTTAGGAGAAGCTACCAAAATCCTAGATAATATTATAGTTAATTATTCTCAATGGCACACCGAAAGATCTACTAGTAAAAAGGTTCATGCTATAGAAGAAATTAATGTTTTGAGTGGAAATATGGATGAGCTTATGAAATTATTTGCTAATAAGAGTGTTTCTTCTCATCCTAATGATATGCCTTTGTCTACTTTGATTGAGAATAATAATGAATCTATGGATGTGAATTTTCTTGGTAGGAACAATTTTGGTAACAATGCGTATAGAGGAAACTTTAATCCTAGGCCGTATCCTAGTAATTCCTCTAACAATTATGGTAATTCCTACAACAATTCTTATGGAAATAATAATAAGATTCCCTCTGATTTTGAATCTAGTATTAAAGAATTTATTAGTTCACAAAAGAGTTTCAATGCTTTGATTGAAGAAAAATTGTCTAAGATTGATGAGTGGCTAGGAACGTGGATAGCATTTCTCTTGATGTTGATTCTTTGAAAGTTAGATCTATCCCACCTAAGCATGGTATCAATGAGTCTCTCAAATCCATGAGAATTTCCATTGATGCGTGCAAAGAAAGAACCGCTAGGATGCGTGCTAAAAAAGATTGCTTCATAAAAGCGTGTTCTTCTAGTTTTGACGATAATAAGAATGAAGATCTAAAAGTGATTGATGTGTCTATTATTAAATCTTTGTTTTTCAATATGAATCTTGATAATGATGGGACTGGATATGAGTCAACTTTAGTTAAAAGGCGTCCCAATGATTCAGAGTTTTTAGATCTAGATGCAAAAATTGGTAAAAGTGGGAATGGCGAGGCCCAAACTTTACATAGCAATGAACCCACTACTTTGGATCTCAAGGAATTTAATTATGATAATTGCTCTTTGATAGATTGTATTTCCTTGTTGCAATCCATGCTAAATTCTCTGCATGCTTATAGTCAAAATAAAGCTTTTACCAAACATATCGTTGATGCTTTAATGCAATCTTATGAAGAAAAGCTTGAATTAGAAGTTTCTATTCCTAGAAAACTTCATGATGAGTGGGAACCTACTATTAAAATTAAAATTAAAGATCATGAATGCTATGCTTTATGTGATTTGGGTGCTAGCGTTTCCACGATTCCAAAAACTTTGTGTGATGTGTTAGGTTTCCATGAATTTGATGATGGTTCTTTAAATTTGCATCTCGCGGATTCAACTATTAAGAAACCTATGGGAAGGATTAATGATGTTTTTATTGTTGCAAATAGGAATTATGTGCCCGTAGATATCATTGTTCTTGATATTAATTACAATCCTTCATGCCCTATTATTACCTTTCCTTAGAACGATTGGTGCAATTATTGATATGAAAGAAGGAATATTAGATTCCAATTTCCGTTAAGGAAGGGCATGGAACACTTTCATAGAAATAAAATTAAATTACCTTATGAATCTATTATGAGAGCCACTTATGGATTGCATACCAAAGATGATAATACCTAGATCTATTCTTGTTTTTATGCCTAGCTAGGGGCGTTAAACGATAGCGCTTGTTGGGAGGCAACCCAATTTTATTTTTGTTTATTGGCTTTTGGTTATGTTTAGTAATAAATAATTCATCTAGCCTCTGTTTAGATGTGGTTTTATGCTTTTAATTAGTGTTTGTGCCAAGTAGAACCTTTGGGAAGACATGGGGGAAGTTTTAGTGATATTGCTGTAAAAAACAGAAACTTTAGCGCTCACGAGATTTGCTGCCATTTTTTACTGGAGAGTGAGATTAGGTTGATTCTTTTTTAAGATGATTAATGGCCAAATTCCTCACGTCCAACAATTTATTTCAGAATTTTTGGGGTTACATAAGTATTAGTAACCTACATATTACTACAGACGGTTATGTTTTTGACTGATTCTGTTTTTCGTGTGTTGTTTGCTTATTTTGATGAATCTATGGCTAGTATCGGAGGGTATGAACTATAGAGAAGTTGGAAAACCATAGGTTTAACGCCAATATAAATAAATAATGAGTTCATTACAGTACCTTAAGTGTTTGTTTGTTTTCTTATACTAACAGAGCTCATGAGATTTTCTGTTGAGTTTTGTGTTGTGAAGTTTTCAAGTTTTGGGTAAAGATTTGATGGATTATGGAATAAGTGGAAAGAGCCTAAGCTTGGGGATGACCAAGGAACACCAAGGTAAAATTCAAGGACAACAAAAAGACTAAGCTTGGGGATTCCCCGGAAGGCATCCCCTCTTTCGTCTTCTTTCATCGGTAACTTTACTTGAGGCTATATTTTTATTCACCACATGATATGTGTTTCGCTTGGAGCGTCTTGTATGATTTGAGTCTTTGATTTTTAGTTTACCACAATCATCCTTGCTGTACATACCTTTTGGGAGAGACACACATGAATTAGAATTTATTAGAATACTCTATGTGCTTCACTTATATCTTTTGAGCTAGATAATTTTGCTCTAGTGCTTCACTTATATCTTTTAGAGCACGGGGGTGGTTTTATTTTATAGAAATTATTGATCTCTCATGATTCACTTATATTATTTTGAGAGACCATTAGAAGAGCATGGTAATTTGCTTTGGTTATAAAATTAGTCCTAATATGATAGGCATCCAAGATGGGTATAATAAAAACTATCATAGAAAGTGCATTGAATACTATGAGAAGTTTGATACTTGATAATTGTTTTGAGATATAAAGATGGTGATATTAGAGTATGCTAGTTGAGTAGTTGTGAATTTGAGAAATACTTATGTTGAAGATTGCAAGTCCCGTAGCATGCACGTATGGTAATCGTTGTGTAACAAATTTAAAACATGAGGTGTTATTTGATTGTCTTCCTTATGACTGGCGGTCGGGGACGAGCGATGGTCTTTTCCTACCAATCTATCCCCCTAGGAGCATGCGCGCAGTGCTTGGTTTTTGATGACTTGTAGATTTTTGCAATAAGTATGTGAGTTCTTTATGACTAATGTTGAGTCCATGGATTATACGCACTCTCACATTTCCATCATTGCTAGCCTCTTCAGTACCGTGCATTGCCCTTTCTCACCTTGAGAGTTGGTGCAAAATTCGCCGGTGCATCCAAACCCCGTGATATGATACGCTCTATCACACATAAGCCTCCTTGTATCTTCCTCAAAACAGCCACCATACCTACCTATTATGGCATTTCCATAGCCATTCCGAGATATATTGCCGTGCAACTTTCCACCGTTTCATGCATGACACGCTTCATCATTGTCATATTGCTTTGCATGATCATGTAATTGACATCGTATTTGTGGCAAAGCCACCATGCATAATTTATCATACATGTCACTCTTGATTCATTGCCCTTCCCGGTACACCGCCGGAGGCATTCATATAGAGTCATATTTTGTTCTAGTATCGAGTTGTAATCATTGAGTTGTAAATAAATAGAAGTGTGATGATCATCATTAATAGAGCATTGTCACAAACAAAAGAAGGAGAAAAGGCCAAAAAAAAGAAAGGCCCAAAAAAATAAATAAAAGGGACAATGCTACTATCCTCTTTTTCTACACTTGTGCTTCAAAGTAGCACCATGATCTTTATGATAGAGAGTCTCTTGTTTTTTCACTTTCATATACTAGTGAGAATTTTTCATTATAGAACTTGGCTTGTATATTCCAACAATGGGCTTCCTCAAATGCCCTAGGTCTTCGTGAGCTAGCAAGTTGGATGCACACCCACTTAGTTTCTTTTGTTGAGCTTTCATACATTTATAGCTCTAGTGCATCTGTTGCATGGCAATCCCTACTCCTTGCATTGACATCAATTGATGGGCATCTCCCTAGCCCATTGATTATCCGCGTCGATGTGAGACTTTCTCCTTTTTTGTCTTCTCCACATAAACCTCATCATCATATTCTATTCCACCCGTAGTGCTATATCCATGGCTCACGCTCATGTATTGCATGAAAGTTGAAAAAGTTTGAGATTACTAAAGTATGAAACAATTGCTTGGCTTGTCATCGGGGTTGTGCATGATGAGAGCATTCTTGTGTGAAGAAAATGGAGCATGACCAAACTATATGATTTTTTAGGGATGAACTTTCTTTTGCCATGTTATTTTGAGAAGACATGATTGCTTAGTTAGTATGCTTGAAGTATTATTATTTTTATGTCAACTTTTGTCTTGAATCTTTCGGATCTGAACCTTCATGCCACAATAAAGAAAATTACATTGAGAATTATGCTAGGTAGCATTCCACATCAAAAATTCTGTTTTTATCATTTACCTACTCGAGGAGGAGCAGGAATTAATCTTGGGGATGTTTGATACGTCTCCAACATATCTATAATTTTTTATTGTTCCATGCAATTATATTATCTGTTTTGGATGTTAATGGGCTTATTTATACACTTTTATATTATTTTCGGGACTAACCTACTAACCCAAGGCCCAGTGCAAATTGCTGTTTTTTTGCCTATTTCAGTGTTTCGTAGAAAAGGAATATCAAACTGAATCCAAATGGAATGAAACCTTCGGGAGAGTTATTTTTGGAACAAACGTGATCCAGGGGACTTGGAGTAGACGTCAAGAAATCAACAATGAGCCCACGAGGCAGGGAGGCGCGCCCCCACCCTCATGGGCCCCTCACAGCTCCACCGACCTACTTCTTCCTCCTATATATATTCATATACCCCAAAAACATCCAGGAGCACCACGAAACCCTATTTCCACCGCCGCAACCTTCTGTACCCAAGAGATCACATCTTGGGGCCTTTTCCGTAGCTCCACCGGAGGGGGAATCGATCACGGAGGGCTTCTACATCAACACCATAGCCTCTCCGATGATGTGTGAGTAGTTTACCACGGAACTTCGGGTCCATAATTATTAGCTAGATGGCTTCTTCTATCTCTTTGGATCTCAATACAATGTTCTCCTCGATCTTCTTGGAGATCTATTTGATGTAACTCTTTTGCGGTGTGTTTGTTGAGATCCGATGAATTGTGGGTTTATGATCAAGTTTATCTATGAACAATATTTGATTCTTCTCCGAAATCTTTTATGTATGATTGGTTATCTTTGCAAATCTCTTAGAATTATCAGTTTGGTTTGGCCAACTATATTGATCTTTCTTGCAATTGCAGAAGTGCTTAGCTTTGGGTTCAATCTTGCGGCGTCCTTTCCTAGTGACAGCAGGGGCAGCAAGGCACGTATTGTATTGTTGTCATCGAGGATAAAAAGATGGGGTTTATATCATATCGCTTGAGTTTACCCCCATTCATCATGTCATCTTGTATAATGCGTTACTCTATTCTTATGAACTTAATACTCTAGATGCATGCTGGATAGCGGTCGATGTGTGGAGTAATAGTAGTAGATGTAGAATCATTTCAGTCTACTTGTCACGGACATGATGCCTATATACATGATCATGCCTAGATATTCTCATAATTATGCACTTTTCTATCAATTGCTCAACAATAATTTGTCCACCCACCGTAATACTTATGCTATCTTGAGAGAAGCCACTAGTGAAACCTATGGCCCCCGGGTCTATCTTTTATCATATAAGTTTCCAATCTTTTTTATTTTGCAATCTTTACTTTCAATCTATATCATAAAAATACCAAAAATATTTATCTTATTATTATTATCTCTATCAGATCTCACTCTCGTAAGTGACCATGATGGGATTGACAACCCCTTTATCACGTTGGTTGCGAAGTTCTTATTTGTTTGTGTAGGTACGAGGGACTTGCGAGTAGTCTCCTACTGGATTGATACCTTTGTTCTAAAAAACTGAGGGAAATACTTACGCTACTTTGCTGCATCCCCCTTTCCTCTTAAAGGGAAAACCAACGCGGTGATCAAGAGGTAGCAAGGCACTTGCTCCTGCCGCTCAAGCCCCAGGAAGGAAGAAGGTCGGCAAGACCCCTTCCGGCAAGACCTCTTGCACCGACTCCGGCAAGCGCGCCTCTGCGGAGTGTTACGCTCCCATTGAGGATGTGCCAGAGAGCTCCACCGGCAACAGAAATAAGTCCAAGGCTGCACCACCAGAAACCAAGAAGGTGTCCGTCAAGGAGGACGGCACGGTCGGGGCTTTCACTATAAGCTCCACCCTCGACAGCAAATAGGAAAGGACGCTCGTCGCCTTCCTGCGGGCGAATGTCGATGTGTTTGCATGACAAGCATCTGACATCCCCGGCGTTCCCAGGGAGGTGATTGAGCACCATCTTGCTGTCTGTCCTCATGCGCGGCCCGTCAAGCAGAAGGTCAAGTTGCAAGCTTTGGAGCGACAAGAGTTCATCATCAAGAAGATCAGGAAGTTGGAGGCGGCATGCCTGGTTAGAGGAGTGCTCCACCCTATGTGGTTGGCCAATCCAGTGGTGGTGCGTAAGGAAAATGGGAAATGGAGGCTATATATTGACTATACAGATGTCAATAAAGCCTGTCCTAAGGATCCTTTCCCTCTACCACGCATCGACCAGATCATGGACTCCACTGCCGGGTGTGACCTGCTGTCATTCCTCGACGCCTATTCAGGATACCACCAGATCTTCATGATGAAGGAAGACAAAAAAAACCGCGTTCATCACCCCATGTGGTACGTACTGTTTTGTACGAATGCCTTTCGAGTTGAAGAGCGCTGGTTCAACATTTTCCCGAGCAGTCCAGATTGGTTTTAAGCCCCAGCTACATAGAAATATGGAAGCTTATATGGATGACATAGTGGTCAAAACCAAGGACAGGGCCACGCTCATGCAAGATTTAGAAGAAACATTTGCAAATCTGCACAAGATCAACCTCAAGGTCAACCCAGAGAAGTGCGTGTTCGGTGTCCTCTCCAGCAAACTTCTTGGGTTCTTTGGGTGTCAATGCGGAATCGAAGCAAATACCAACAAGATCAAGGCAATCGAGAAGATTGAGGCGCCAAAGCATGTCAAAGACGTCTGTAGGCTCGCCGACTGCGTTCCTGTCCTAAGTAGGTTTATCTCCAAATCTGCCGAGCGCGCCCTCCTCTTTTTCAAAGTT
Organism: Triticum aestivum; assembly: GCF_018294505.1. NCBI lineage: Eukaryota > Viridiplantae > Streptophyta > Magnoliopsida > Poales > Poaceae > Triticum > Triticum aestivum. Next base: position 91,569,003 of record NC_057806.1, on the reverse strand, counting down.
TTGAAAAAGGAGGGTCTAGTAAATTGGACTCCGGAGGCAGAGGCAGTGCTGCAAGATTTGAAGAGGTACCTCTCCTCCACGCCAATAGTAGTCGCGCCTAAGCCACAAGAGCCGTTGCTGATGTACTTAGCAGCAACGAATCAAGTGTTCAATGTTGCGCTGGTGGCACAGAGGGAACTTGAGGAAGAAGCAGCAGTAGCAGCAGAGCCATTGGATGGTGGGCTGCCCCCCCCGGCAGAGCCTGACGCCGGCAAGGCGGAACCCACGGCAAGGCAGAGTCTGAGTAGACGGGCGAAGTGGGACAGAAAAATAAGGTGGTGCAGCACCCTATTTATTTTGTCAGTTCCCTCTTGCAGGGGGCTAGATCAAGATATTCTGGTATACAAAAGCTACTTTTCGACCTTCTCATGGCCTCAAGAAAGCTGCGTCACTATTTCCAAGCGCATGAGATCACCGTTGTCACCTGCCTCCCTTTGCAACGAATCTTGCACAACCCAGATGCAACTGGGAGGATTGTCGAGTAGCATTGGAAGCTTTGGCCTCAAGTTTGAAAGTACTTCAACGATTAAGAGCCGAGCCTTGGCAGAGTTCATAGCAGAATGGACTCCGACACCCGATGAAGAGATTCAAGAGACTGCCCTTCCTGGCAAGGAGACGTATCACGATTGGATTATGTACTTTGATGGAGCTTTCTCACTGCAAGGTGCTGGTGCCGGTGTGCTACTTGTCGCACCCGCCGAAGAGCGCCTCAAGTACGTGATCCTGATGCACTTTCCCCGGAAAAAATAACAAACAACAGGGCGGAGTACGAGGGATTGCTTGCCGGTCTTAGGATTGCGGCAGACCTCGAGATCAGGAAGCTCATCGTCAGAGGTGATTCGCAGCTTGTTGTCAAGCAAGTTAACAAGGATTACCAGAGCCCGTTGATGGAAGCCTACGTGAAGGAAGTGAGGAAGTTGGAAGAACGTTTCGACGACCTACAGGCAGAGCATGTTCCCCTTACGGAGAACAGCATTGCCGATGACCTGTCAAAACGCGCTACCTTCAAGTTGCCTCCAGTGAGAACTTCATCAATTATGAAGGGACCTTCCCACTTGGGCTTGAATTTTTCATTTTTCTTCTCCGGCAAGTGTAGAACGAGTTCGCTAACATTATAAGTCTTGGCCCGTACTTCTGTGCTTTGATATCTGCGGGCCTGTTGTTGGTAAAATGCGGAACGGGCTTTTGCAACATCGCGCTCCTCCTCCAGGGCGTCTAGGCTGTCCTGCCGGTCAAGCTCGGCCTCTCTCTCTTCGTACATGCGCACTCGAGGTGAATCATGAATAATATCGCAGGGCAACACAATCTCCGCGCCATACACCATGAAGAAAGGTGTATATCCAGTAGTGCAGTTAGGCGTGGTCCGCAGCCCCCAGAGTACGGAGTCGAGCTCCTCAACCCAGTGCTTGTCTGATTCTCTTAAAGACCGCACTAGTCTGGGTTTGATGCCGCTCATAATAAGACCATTGGCCCGTTCGACTTGGCCGTTTGTTTGCGGGTGATAGACAGAGGCGTAATCGAGCTTAATGCCCAAATTAGCACACCAAGTTTTCACCTCATCGGCTGTGAAGTTGGAGCCGTTATCGGTGATGATGCTGTGTGGAACACCATAATGATGCACCACGCCGGATACGAATTCTATCACTGGCCCCGCCTCGGCTGTTTTAACTGGTTTGGCCTCTATCCACTTAGTGAATTTATCCACCATGACCAGCAGATACTTCCTCTTATGGCTTCCTCCTTTAAGGCGTCTGACCATATCGAGCCCCCAGACCACGAAAGGCCAAGTGATGGGGATCGTTTGTAGAGCGGTGGGGGCATATGGCTTTGGATGGCGAGGAGCTGGCATCCGACGCAATGTTGGACCAGGTCCTGTGCATCTGCTCGGGCCGTCGGCCAGTAAAAACCTGTACGGAAGGCCTTGCTAACAAGGTCCTGGGCTGCGGCGTGGTGCCCGTCGAGACCGGCATGAATTTCAGCCAAGAGCTGCCGTCCCTCTTCCTCAGAGATACATCTTTGAAGAACTCTAGTAGCGCTTTTCTTGTAGAGCTCTCTGTCGTGGACCTTGTAGGCCTTCGAGCACCGGACAATGCGGCAAGCCTCATTCTGATCCTCCGGGAGTTCTCTCCTATTAAGGTAGACAAGAAGGGTTTGGTCCATGGGGCAATGACTGCCATGATGAGATGGGCTGACGGTGTTATTTCGGTGGCTGAGTCGCCGATGATATCGTTGTGTTCGGAGTCTGGGGTTGTGTTCGGATCCGGACTGGTGTTGCCGCTCTCCCGTTGCCATACCACGGACGTCTTAAAAAGTCTTTCCAGAAAGATGTTAGGAGGGCCAGGGTCGCGCTTAGTGCCGATGCGGGTAAGGACGTCCGCCGCTTGAATACTTCCTCGAGCCACGTGATGAAACTCGAGCCCCTCGAACCGAGCTGACATTTTTAGGATGGCATTGCGATAAGCCGCCATCTTCGGATCTTTGGCATCAAAATCTCCATTTATTTGAGATATGGCGAGGTTTGAGTCCCCGCACACTTCCAGGTGTTGTATGCCCACAGAGACAGCCATCCAGAGACCATGCAATAAGGCATCGTATTCGGCTGCGTTATTGAAGTCTGTGTATAATATTTGGAGCATGTACTGGACTACGTCTCTAGTGGGGGCGTTAAAATGACGCCCGCTCCTAATCCTGCCAGCATTTTGGAACCATCAAAATACATAATCCAGTTGTAATATGTGCCGTACTTTTTAGGGAGTTCGGCCTCTGTCCATTCGGCAACGAAGTCCGCCAGTACTTGGGATTTGATGGCTCGACGCGGTTTGTATGTTATGTCGAATGGAAGAAGCTCAATGGCCCATTTGGCTATCTGGCCCGTAGCATCGCGGTTGTTTATTATATCATTGAGTGGTACTTCGGAAGCCACCGTGATAGAACATTCTTGGAAGTAGTGTCGTAGCTTTCGGGATGCCATGAAGACCGCGTATGCTATCTTTTGATAATGAGGGTACCGGGATTTGCATGGTGTGAGGACGGTGGATACGTAATATACCGGCTTTTGAAGTGGGAATTTGTGTCCGTCCTACTCTCGCTCCACGACGAGCATGGTGCTCACCACATGGTGTGTTACCATATGTATAATAACATGGGTTCGCCGATGTTCAGTGCGGCCAAGATTGGGTTGCTCGCAAGAAGGGTTTTTATTTCTTCCAATCCGGCTATTGCCGCATCCATCCACTCGAAGTGATCGGTGCACTGGAGGAGGCGATACAATGTCAATGCCTTTTCTCCCAATATGGAGACAAAGCGCCTTAAAGCTGCCACGCATCCTACGAGATTTTGGACTTGTTTAAGGTCCGTTGGCGTAGCCAATTGTGACAAGGCTCGGATTTTGGCTGGATTTGCTTCAATTCCTCTATTGGAAATGATGAAGCCCAGCAGCTTTCCGGCAGGGATGCCGAAAACACACTTTTCCGGATTGAGCTTGATGTCATATGCATGGAGGTTGTCGAATGTGAGACGTAAATCGTCTATTAGTGAGTCGACGTGCCTAGTTTTAATGATGACGTCGTCCATGTATGCTTCAACTGTCTTGCCGATCTGTTTCAGGCATGTTTGAATCATGCGTTGGTAGGTGGCCCCGGTGTTTTTGAGCCTAAAGGGCATGGTGTTGAAGCAGAATGGCCCGTATGGGGTAATAAATGCCATTGCGGCTTCATCGGACTCCTTCATTTTGATTTGATGGTATCCGAAATATGCGTCGAGGAAGCACAGTGAGTCGTGTCCTGCGGTGGCATCGATAATGTGGTCGATGCGGGGGAGGGGGAAGGGATCCTTAGGGCAGGCCTTATTGAGGTCTTTGAAATCGACGCACAGGCACCAGGATTTATCCTTCTTTGGCACCATCACCAAGTTTGCTAGCCAGTCCAGGTGTTTTATTTCTCTAATGAATCCAGCCTCGATTAGCTTGGCTAGCTCCTCCCCCATAGCCTGACGTTTGGGTTCGGAAAAGCGCCGTAGTTTTTGTTTGACCGGTTTATGTGCCTTGAATATGGTGAGGCTCTGTTCGGCCAATCTGCGTGGGATTCCTGGCATATTAGAAGGGTGCCAGGCGAATATATCCCAGTTCTCGTGTAGAAACTCTCGTAGCGCGGTGTCGGCCGTTGGGTCTAGTTGTGCCCCGATAGATGTTGTCTTCTTAGGGTCCGTTGGATGGACTTGGAATTTGACTATTTCTTCCGCTGGTTTGAAGGAGGTGGATTTGGGTCGTTTGTCCAGGATTACATCGTCCCTGGAGCGTAATGCGGTTAATTCTTCGGCCACGAGGGCTTCAGATAATGCCTCAAGGGCCAGGGATGTGGTTTTATTTTTGGCGCGGAGTGCTATGTCCGTATCACTAGAGAGAGTGATTATGCCATTGGGCCCAGGCATCTTGAGCTTCATATACCCATAGTGAGGTATAGCCTGGAAGTGTGTAAATGCATCTCTCCCCAATAGGGCGTGATATCCACTGTTGAAAGGGGCCACTTGGAAGGTTAGTTCTTCGGTCCGCTATTTCTCCGGTGTGCCTAATATCACGTCGAGCGTGATTTTTCCTGCGCATCGCGCCTCCCGACTAGGAATAATTCCCCAGAAGGTCGTGCTACTTTGCTTGATGCGGCTCCTGTCTATTTCCATTTACCGAGTGTATCCTCATAAATGAGGTTTAGTCCGCTGCCGCTGTCCATGAGAACCTTGGTGAGCCAAAAGCCTTCCATGATCGGACTGAGGACCAAGGCGGTTGGTTCCCGGATTGTCCTGAATTTTGGTTCATCATCGGCATTGAAAGTTATGGTCGTGTCGTTCCAAGGGTTTGTTGTTGTGATTTGGCAGACTTTGGTGAGGTCGCGGAGTGCCCTTTTATGCTTATTGTTTGAAGCGAAAGTCTCGAAGACCGTCAGTACTCGGAGTTCGTCGTCTTCTGGGGGATATAGCTCTGGGTTAATTTTGGTAAGGATATCCTTGCCTCACTTGGCCACCTGCCGGAGTATCCAACATGCTCTAAGGTTGTGGGTTGATATAGTATCCGGTGTTGTGTATAACTTGCATGGTCCATCGAGCCATCCCTCCATAACGGTTCCGCGTCCCGTAATGGGCTTATATTTCTTTATCATTGTGCCGGGCGTGCCACGAGGGTGCGTCCTTTTCACCTGAACGAGGGATTTGGTGGAAACCGGCGGTTCCCAGCAAGCTGCCTAAGTTTTCTAGGCGCTTTCTGTTGCGCAGTACTTGTATACTATGGTTGCCAAGTCTGCAAAGCGTTATATACGACGATGGTTGATGGTGTTGAGGATTCCTTCATCCGTGCAATTGCTGCGGAACGCTGAGATCGCGTCTTCGTCGTGGCAATCTTCAATCTTATCTTTGACAAGGAGGAATCTGGCCTAGAAGTGGTGGACCATTTCCTGATACTTCGGTCGTATGCCCATGAGAGCGCTTATATCTAGGTGGGTGGGTGGTTTGAAATCCGAACCCTGACCCAATTTAGGATCCGGAGTTTGAAGAACTTCCGGACTTAGTAGTTCGGGCTCCGGGATGTCAACTGATTTTCTGGGCTTGTCGTTCGATTCTATGTTCGAAGGACAAGACATGTCTTTCTGCAGGTAGGTGTCTGGCTCTTCAAGATCGGAGATCCGAACGTAGTTCGTCCTCAATATAGAGGAAGAGTTGTCATCTTGCTCTTCTACTACTGCTATTTGATGGGTGCTTGGCGGAGTTTTAATTTCTCTCTGTTCGGGTTTAAGCCCAATCCGATCATAGTCTGTGGCGACCCCCAGGGCGGCGATGCGATCTAGGAGCTCGTTTAAAGATGACAGCTCCACCGGATCCATCTGCTTGGAGTACTTAGAGTCAACATGGAGGGGATTTTTGATGACCCAAGAAGTCATCGTCGGCTTAACGACCAAATGGGTGGTCACGATGAAGCTGCCCAGATGGAGGGTTTGGCCTGGTCCCAGCTCGGTCGATGCGTACATTCGAGCTGCTCGGGATGGGCTTGCCAGAGCCACAGACCAACATCTGAAAGATATGCAGGTAAGCGTAGATTTAATAATCATACACCAGTAGCCCCCGAGACTTAAAGAAGTTGATATAACTGATTTAAGGATCATTGTATAACCAGGTGCTTACGGAGAAGAACAGCCTGTTGATGACCCACAAGTGTAGGGGATCTATCATAGCCTTTTCGATAAGTAAGAGTGTCCAACCCAACAAGGAGCACAAGGAAATGATAAGCGGTTTTCAGCAAGGTATTCTCTGCAAGCACTGAAATTATCGGTAACAGATAGTTTTGTGGTAAGGTAATTTGTAACGGGATGCAAGTAATAAAGGTAAATACGGTGTAGCAAGATGGCCCAAACCTTTTTGTAGCTAAGGACAAGCCTGGACAAACTCTTATATGAAGGAAAGCGCTCCCGAGGACACATGGGAATTATCATCAAGCTAGTTTTCATCATGTTCATATGATTCGGGTTCGGTACTTTGATAATTTGATATGTGGGTGGACCGGTGCTTGGGTACTGCCCTTACTTGGAAAAGCATCCCACTTATGATTAACCCCTATTGCAAGCATCCTCATCTACAACAGAAGTATTAAGGTAAACCTAACCATAGCATGAAACATATGGATCCAAATCAGCCCCTTACGAAGCAACGCATAAACTAGGATTTAAGCTTCTGTCACTCTAGCAACCCATCATCTACTTATTGCTTCCCAATGCCTCCCTATAGGCCCAAACAATGGTGAAGTGTCATGTAGTCGACGTTTACATGACACCACTAGAGGGATGACAACATACATCTCATCAAAATACCGAACGAATACCAAATTCACACGACTACTTATAGCAAGACTTCTCCCATGTCCTCAGGAACAAACGTAACTACTCAGAAAGCATATTCATGTTCATAATCAGAGGGGTATTAATATGCATAATGGATCTGAACATATGATCTTCCACCAAGTAAACCAACTAGCATCAACTACAAGGAGTAATCAACACTACTAGCAACCCACAAGTACCAATCTGAGGTTTGGGTACAAAGATTGGATACAAGAGATGAACTAGGGTTTGAGATGAGATGGTGCTGGTGAAGATGTTGATGTAGATTTACCCCCTCCCAATGATAGGATCGTTGGTGATGACGATGGTGATGATTTCCCCCTCCCAGAGAGAAGTTTCCCCGGCAGAACAGCTCCGCCGGAGCCCTAGATTGGTTCTGCCAAGGTTCCGCCTCGTGGCGGCGGAGTTTCATCCCGTGAGGTAGCTTATGATCGTTTCCTCAACAAAAGACTCCATATAGCCAAAGATGGGCATCGGAGGGCCACCAGGGGGCCCACGAGGCTGGGGGCATGCCCAGGGGGTAGGGCATGGCCCCCACCCTCGTGGACGGTGGGTGGGCCCCTCTGGTACTTATTTCACCCAATATTTTTTATATATTCTGAAACATGCTCCCGTGAAGTTTCAGGACTTCTGGAGATGTGTAGAATAGGTCTCTAATATTTTCTCCTTTTCCAGCTCAGAATTCCAGCTGCCCGCATTCCCCCTCTTCTTGTAAATGTTGTAAAATAAGAGAGAATAGGCATAAGTATTGTGACATAATGTGTAATAGCAACGCATAATGCAATAAATATCAATATAAAAGCATGATGCAAAATGGACGTATCAACTCCCCCAAGCTTAGACCTCGCTTGTCCTCAAGTGAAAGCCGAAATCAAAAAACATGTCCACATGTTTAGAGATAGAGGTGTCGATAAAATAAAATACGGACATGAGGGCATCATGATCATTCTTAGAAAAGCGACATATATATATTGTCATATGATCTCCCATGCTAAAGTAACAATTCATTCACATACTCAAGTGTGAATCAGAAACTTCATTGAAAACTAACAAACTATAATCTCAGTCATTGAAGCAATTGCAATTTATCATAATATAGGAAAGAGTCAATATAAAGCTTCTCAGCAAGTCCATATACTCAACCATCTTTTAGTCTTTCACAATTGCTAACACTCACGCGATATTTATGGTTATGAAGTTTTAATCGGACACAGAGAAAGACAGGGGCTTAAAGTTTTGCCTCCCAACTTTTTACCTCAAGGGTAATGTCAACAATAATAGTTCATGAAAACCCACATCCAATTAGCCATATATATCAGGATCTTTCCAACACATTGTGTTTTCCAAAGGATAATATATGAAAAGGAAAGGTGAAGATCACCGCGACTCTTGCATGAAGTATAAGACAAGAATAAAAGATAGGCCCTTCGCAAAGAGAAGTGGAGGTTGTCATGTGCTTTTATGGGTGGATGCACAAAATCTTAATGCAAAAGAATGTCACTTTATTTTCTTCCACATCACAAGATCATATAAAGCTTATTTTCTCCACACTAATAAGTCATACATATTTAGAGAGCAATTCTTATTGCTTGCAACGATGACAACTTACTTGATGAATCTTACTCAATCCATAGGTAGATATGGTGGACTCTCATGGAAGAACTGGGTTTAGGGATATTTGGAAGCACAAGTAGTTTCTCTACTTGGTGCAAAGAAATTGGCTAGCAAGAGAGGGAAAGGCAAGGTCAACATGTTGGATGATCCATGACAATATAATTTATCTCATATGTAAGAAAACATAACCCATTAAGTTGTCTTCCTTGTCCAATGTGAACTCTTTAGCATATCATACTTTAATGAGTGCGCACAATTATAAAATATGTCCAAGATAGTATATTTATATGTGAAAACCTATCTTTCTTTATCACTTCCTATTAATTTCAACGATGACCAAAAATATGTTTGTCAACTCTCAACAACTATTATTCATCATACTCTCTATATGTGAAGTCATTACTCTCCATAAGATCCATATGATCTCTTTATTTCTTTTCTTTTATTATATTCCCTCAAGATCATAGCAAAATAATCTAGCCCTTGACTCAAAACTAATCTTTATTATATATTGCTCACGGACTCGATTACATAGAAGGATCATAAAGCAAAACTCGCAACTAGATCATACTAAAACTTCATTATACTAGATCAAGATATTACCAAAAGGATCGAACTAAGAAAAATGGTAAAGATAAAAGTGATGGTGATACGATACCGGGGCACTCCCCCAAGCTTGGAAGTTGCCAAGGGGAGTGCCCATACCCATGTGTTTATGTCTCCTTCTTCGGGGGTGGTGATGTGATATTTTTGGCGATGATGCCCCTCAGGATACGATTCTCTTCTTCGAGCTTATTGACTTGCTGCTTGAGGTCCATTACGACACGGGTAGAGTCTTTGGTCTTTGTATCTTCATGGCCCATCAGTACGCCTCCATCCGTCCAAGGGGGAACGAGTATGCTTTGTACCCTTCTTGCTAAGAGGCGTCAGATTTCCAATCCATCCCCTCCTCCAACTGCATAGTTTCACTCTTGCCTCCATCCTGCACATTGCGAGTAATGTTGCTCTATGCGAGCTATTCCTAGCCTGCGAGGCCCATTTTGATTTATGGATAAAACTGTTTTGCCTCGTCCCTCGTAATCAAGGGGGGTCAATATTCGAAGTGGGAGGAGCCGAAGTGTGGTGCATTGCCGGGACCGGATACCTGTCCGGCACGCCGAAGAAGGCAGTGGCCTTCCGAGTGGTTCTATATTGACGACGTCGCTCTTCCTGACCCAGTCCGAATGGGCCTCCCAGAGTTTTCAAGCGCCCCAATGAAGAAACACCATAGCTAGTGTCCTCGAAGCCTTGAGGAGGACGATAGCGCCAAAGTCAGTCTGTTGATGGGCAAGGCTAAGATGCTCGCCTAGTTCGGACTGTCAATAGTCGAGGTAATGGCGATCTCCATAGTGCGGGGGGTCCAACCACTCCAATACAGAGGGCTTCCCATGTGGCACTATAATGGGGAAGATGACGCCTCACGCTATGATCGGAAGGGCCCGAAGACCCCCGCCGCTTTGGTCAAAATATTAGCTGAACTGTACAAAGGGGAGAAGGAGGAGTTCACTCGTCTCCAATGTCGAGATGGATTTTCTATGTATAACCCTCCTAGCTGGGTAAGCTCCAATCCCACCATTTTACTCCTCTCCCTGAATTATTTCCGATGGACAGTAACCTATCCACTCGCTATAGGAATGGCGAAAGGATATCGAGGGGATCCATAACCCCGCTCCCCAGCCAGAGGGTGATGTCTACTACACAACCTTCTTCCTGTAGACGTTGTTGGGCCTCCAAGTGCAGAGGTTTGTAGGATAGTAGAAAGTTTCCCTCAAATGGATGACCTAAGGTTTATCAATCCGTAGGAGGCGTAGGATGAAGATGGTCTCTCTCAAGCAACCCTGCATCCAAATAACAAAGAGTCTCTTGTGTCCCCAACACACCCAATACAATGGTAAATTGTATAGGTGCACTAGTTCGGCGAAGAGATGGTGATACAAGTGGTATATGGATAGTAGATAATGGTTTTTGTAATCTGAAAATATAAAAACAGCAAGGTAACAAGTGGTAAAAGTGAGTGTAAAGGTAACAAGGTAACAAGCTTAATTCCTGCTCGTCCTCGAGTAGGTAATTGATAAAAACATAATTTTTGATGTGGAATGCTACCTAACATATTTATCCATGTAGTTCTCTTTATTGTGGCAAGAATATTCAGATCCATAAGATTCAAGACAAAAAGTTCAATATTGACATAAAAATAATAATACTTCAAGCATACTAACCAAGTAATCATGTCTTCTCAAAATAACATTGCCAAAGAAAGATATCCCTACAAAATCATATAGTCTGGCTATGCTCTATCTTCACCACACAAAATACTTAAATCATGCACAACCCCGATGAGAAGCCAAGCAATTGTTTCATACTTTTGATGTTCTCCAACTTTTTCAATCTTCACGCAATACATGAGCGTGAGCCATGGACATAGCACTATAGGTGGAATAGAATGGTGGTTGTGAAGAAGACAAAAAGGGAGAAGATAGTCTCACACCAACTAGGCGTATCAACGGGCTATGGAGATGCCCATCAATAGATATCAATGTGAGTGAGTAGGGATTGCCATGCAACAGATGCACTAGAGCTATAAATGTATGAAAGCTCAAAATGAAACTAAGTGGGTGTGCATCCAACTTGCTTGCTCTTGAAGACCTAGGGCATTTTGAGGAAGCCCATCATTGGAATATACAAGCCAAGTTCTATAATGAAAAATTCCCACTAGTATATGAAAGTGACAAAACATGAGACTCTCTATCATAAAGATCATGGTGCTACTTTGAAGCACAAGTGTTTGAAAAAGAGGATAGTAGCATTGTCCCTTTTATTTCTTTTTTTGGGCCTTTCTTTTTTTTGGTTCCGCCACCACGAGGCCCGCCCGCCCGAGCCGCGACCGGCCCGAGCGCCTGAGCCACCCCGCCGCCTTCTCCTCGCGCCTCCGCCGCTGACGAGCCACCGCGTCACCGCCGCCTTCGCCTCACCACCCGGCGCCGCCATGCCTTCGCCGCGCCGCCGCTTCATCCGCCGTGCCGCCGCTTCCTCCGCCGCTCGTCACGCCACCCGGATCCGGCATCTCCGGCTCCGCCCCGTCCTACTCCGGCCACCGCGAGGACGAAATCCGGCGAGATCCGGCCCTGCCTCGACTTCCGCCACCGCTTCTCTCTTTTTCTCTCATTTTTTTATTTTTTTATTTTTTTGTTTGGGCCTTCTCTCTTTTTTATGGCCTCTCTTTTCTTTTTTGGGCTTCTTTGGCCTCTTTTTTTTCTCGTCCGGAGTCTCATCCCGACTTGTGTGGGAATCATAGTCTCCATCATCCTTTCCTCACTGGGACAATGCTCTAATAATGATGATCATCACACTTTTATTTTCTTACAACTCAAGAATTACAACTCGATACTCAGGACAAGATATGACTCTATATGAATGTCTCCCGCAGTGTACCGGGATGTGCAATGACTCATGAGTGACACATATGGAAGAATTATGAACGGTGGCTTTGCCACAAATATGATGTCAACTACATGATCATGCAAAGCAATATGACAATGATGGAGCATGTCATAATAAACGGAACGGTGGAAAGTTGCATGGAAATATATCTCGTAATGGCTATGGAAATGCCATAATAGGTAGATATGGTGGCTATTTTGAGGAAGGTATATGGTGGGTTTATGATACCAGCGAAAGGTGCGCGGTATTAGAGAGGCTACCAATGGTGGAAGGGTGAGAGTGCGTATAATCCATGGACTCAACATTAGTCATAAAGAACTCACATACTTATTGCAAAAGTTTATTAGTTATCGAAACAAAGTATTACGTGCATGCTCCTAGGGGGATAGATTGGTAGGAAAAGACCATCGCTCGTCCCCGACCGCCACTCATAAGGAAGACAATCAATAAATAAATCATGCTCCGACTTCATCACATAACGGTTCACCATACGTGCATGCCACGGGAATAAAAAACGTCAACACAAGTATTTCTCAAATTCACAACTACTCAACTAGCATGACTCTAATATTACCATCCTCATTTCTCAAAACAATCATCAAGTATCAAACTTCTCATAGTATTCAATGCACTCTATATGAAAGTTTTTATTATATCCCTCTTGGATGCCCATCATATTAGGACTAGTTTCATAACCAAAGCAAACTACCATGTTGTTCTAAAGACTCTCAAAATAATATAAGTGTAGCACGAGAGTTCATCTAATTCTTCAAAATAAAACCACCATCGTGCTCTAAAAAGATATAAGTTCTAACATTTAAGAATTTCAGATCTTGGTATTTTATTCAAATAGAAATCAAAACAAAAGTAAATAAAATGACGCTCCAAGCAAAACACATATCATGAGGCGAATAAAAATATAGCTCCAAGTAAAGTTACCAATGAACGAAGACGAAAGAGGGCATGCCTTCCGGGGAATCCCCAAGCTTAGGCTTTTGGTTGTCCTTGAATATTACCTTGGGGTGCCTTGGGAATCCCCAAGCTTAGGCTCTTGCCACTCCTTATTCCATAGTCCATCTAATCTTCACCCAAAACTTGAAAACTTCACAACACAAAATTTAACAGAAAACTCGTAAGCTCCGTTAGTATAAGAAAATAAACCACCACTTAGGTACAGTTGTGAACTCATTATAAATTAATATTGGTGCAATATATACTGTAGTCCAACTTCTCTATGGTTCATACCCTCCGATACTACTCATAGATTCATCAAAATAAGCAAACAACACATAGAAAACAGAATCTTTCAAAAACAGAACAGTCTGTAGTAATCTGTATCAAACGTATACTTCTGGAACTCATAAAATTCTCAAATAAATTGGTGGACCTTAGTAATCTGTGTATTAATCATCTGAAAAAATAATTAACTAAATATCACTCTCCAAGAAAAAATGGCAGCAATTCTCGTGAGCGCTAAAGTTTCTGTTTTTTTTACAGCATGATCACAAAGACTTTCCCCAAGTCTTCCCAAAGGTTCTACTTGGCATAAACACTAATTAAAAGCATAAAACCACATCTAAACAGAGGCTAGATTAATTATTATTACTAAACAGGAGCAAAAAGCAAGGAACAAAAGTAAATTTGGGTTGCCTCCCAACAAGCGGTATCATTTAACGCCCCTTGCTAGGCATGATGATTTCAATGATGCTCACATAAAGGATAAGAATTGAAACATAAAGAGAGCATCATGAAGAATATGACTAGAACATTTAAGTCTAACCCACTTCCTATGCATAGGGATTTTGTGAGCAAATAACTTTTGGGAACAATAATCAACTAGCATAGGAAGGTAAAACAAGCATAACTTCAAAACTTTAAGCACATAGAGAGGAAACTTGATATTATTGCAATTCCTACAAGTATGTGTTCCTCCCTCATAATAATTTTCAGTAGCATCATGAATGAATTCAACAATATAACCATCACATAGAGCATTCTTTTCATGATCTACAAGCATAGAAATTTTATTACTCTCCACACAAGCAAAATTCTTCTCAGGAATAATAGTGGGAGCAAACTCAACATAATAATTACCATGTGAGGCATAATACAATTGAAAACTAAAATCATGATGACAAGTTTCATGGTTATCATTATTCTTAATAGCATACAATTCATCACAATAATCATCATAGATAGCAACTTTGTTCTCATAATCAATTGGAACCTCTTTCGAAATAGTGGATTCATCACTAAATATAGTCATGACCTCTCCAAATCTACTTTCATCAATATAATCATCATAAATAGGAGGCATGCTTTCATCATAATAAATTTGCTCATCAAAACTTGGGGGACAAAAAATATCATCTTCATCAAATATAGCTTCCCCAAGATTGTGGCTTTGCATATCATTAGCATGATGGATATTCAAGGAATTCATACTAACAACATTGCAATCATGCTCATCATTCAAATATTTAGTGCCAAACATTTTAATGCATTCTTCTTCTAACACTTTGGCACAATTTTCCTTTCCATCATAATCACGAAAGATATTAAAAAGATGAAGTGTATGAGGCAAACTCAATTCCATATCTTTTTGTAGTTTTCTTTTACAAACTAAACTAGTGCTAAAATAAGAAACAAAAAGATTCGGTTGCAAGATCTAAAGATATACCTTGAAGCGCTAAACTCCCCGGAAACGGTGCCAGAAAAGAGCTTGATGTCTACTACACAACCTTCTTCTTGTAGACGTTGTTGGGCCTCCAAGTGCAGAGGTTTGTAGGACAGTAGAAAATTTCCCTCAAGTGGATGACCTAAGGTTTATCAATCCGTAGGAGGCGTAGGATGAAGATGGTCTCTCTCAAGCAACCTTGCATCCAAATAACAAAGAGTCTCTTGTGTCCCCAACACACCCAATACAATGGTAAATTGTACAGGTGCACTAGTTCGGCGAAGAGATGGTGATACAAGTGGTATATGGAGAGTAGATAATGGTTTTTGTAATCTGAAAATATAAAAACAGCAACATAACAAGTGGTAAAAGTGAGCGTAAACGGTATTGCAATGCGTTGAAACAAGGCCTAGGGTTCATACTTTCACTAGTGCAAGTTCTCTCTACAATAATAACATAACTGGATCACATAACTATCCCTCAACATGCAACAAAGAGTAACTCCAAAGTCACTAATAGCGGAGAACAAATGAAGAGATTATGGTAGGGTACAAAACCACCTCAAAGTTATTCTTTCCAATCAATCCGTTGGGCTATTCCTATAAGTTTCACAAACACCCTAGAGTTCGTACTAGAATAACACCTTAAGACACAAATCAACCAAAACCCTAATGTCACCTAGATACTCCAATGTCACCTCAAGTATCCATGGGTATTATTATATGATATGCATCACACAATATCAGATTCATCTATTCAAACCAACACAAAGAACTTCAAAGAGTGCCCCAAAGTTTCTACCGGAGAGTCAAGACGAAAATGTGTGCCAATCCCTATGCATAGGTTCATGGGCGGAACCCGCAAGTTGATCACCAAAACATACATCAAGTGGATCAATAGAATACCCCATTGTCACCACGGGTATCCCACGCAAGACATATATCAAGTGTTCTCAAATCCTTACAGACTCAATTCGATAAGATAACTTCAAAGGGAAAACTCAATCCATTACAAGAGAGTAGAGGGGGAGAAACATCATAAGATCCAACTATAATAGCAAAGCTCGCGATACATCAAGATCGTACCACCTCAAGAACACGAGAGAGAGATCAAACACATAGCTACTTGTACATACCCTCAGCCCCAAGGGAGAACTACTCCCTCCTCGTCATGGAGAGCACCGGGATAATGAAGATGGCCACCAGAGAAGGATTCCCCCTTCGACAGGGTGCCGAAACGGGTCTAGATTGGCTTTCGGTGGCTACGGAGGCTTCTGGCGGCGGAACTCCCGATCTATTGTGCTCCTGATGGTTTTAGGGTATATGGATATATATGGGCGGAAGAAATACAGCAGGGGAGCCACGAGGGTGGAGGGCACGCCCCCTGCCTCGTGCTCTCCTTGTTGATCCCCTCACGTGCACTCCAAGTCTCCTGTATTGCTTTCTTTCCAAAAATAAGTTCCGTGAAGTTTCACGTCAATTGTACTCTGTTTGATTTTCCTTTTCTGCGATACTCTAAAACATGGAAAAAACAGAAACTGACACTGGCACTGGGCTCTAGGTTAATAGGTTAGTCCCAAAAATCATATAAAATAGCATATAAATGCATATAAAACATCCAAGGTTGATAGTATAATAGCATGGAACAATAAAAAATTATAGATACGTTGGAGACATATCAGAGGGTCACAACCGGGACCTTGACCCTGGAGTCAAAGAAGGTCTGGACATATTTGTGGAGCTCGAGGATGGAGTATTCTATCAGACAAGTAACGATGGCACCGAAGTACCCATCATTGCTGATTACCCCGATCTCCTTCCTGCTTCCCATGTGAGTAATTTAAAAGACACCTTCTTCGAAAGTGTTACCTTACTATTCCTCACCCACCGCACTATTTCGTGTTCCAAAGGGGAGGCGCTCGACGCCACCACGTGAACCAGAAGTGTCTCCGAGGAGAACGGCACCCGCGTCGAGCACACCTTCGAAGAGGAAGGCAAATGATAACACTGCAGAGCCCTTGTCAAAGAGGTAAGGCTTTTATTTTCAAGAATACACCTTCTGATCGCCACATCAAATTGTGATGCCATTCGCTACATTCTATCAGGAAAATTATCCGCCGGACTGTGTCTGCGGATATGGCCAGACGTGCCTCCACTAGTCAGGTTCCGGACCCTGCCCTAAGGACGGGGGCTGACACAGGAGTGGCGCCGAATTGTCCTTACACAGAGGATTCAGATGATATGTCCGTCACGAACTCTGAAGTGGAGAGCGCTATGAATCGTCATCGGAGGGTCGTTCTTCATGACCCCGGCTTTTCAAAGGAGGCATTTGATGCCTTCAGCTCGGCCGATGCATACATTCGAGCTGCTCGGGACGGGCTTGCCAGAGCCACAGACCAGCATCTAAAAGATATGCCAGTAAGCGTAGATTTAATAATCATATACCAGTAGCCCCCGAGACTTAAAGTAGTTGATATAACTGATTTAAGGATCATTGTATAACCGGGTGCTTATGGAGAAGAACAGCCAGTTGATGACCCACAAGTGTAGAGGATCTATCGTAGCCTTTTCGATAAGTAAGAGTGTCGAACCCAACGAGGAGCACAAGGTAATGATAAGCGGTTTTCAGCAAGGTATTCTCTGCAAGCACTGAAATTATCGGTAACTGATAGTTTTGTGATAAGGTAATTTGTAACGGGTAGCAAGTAATAAAGGTAAATAAGGTGTAGCAAGATGGCCCAATCCTTTTTGTAGCTAAGGACAAGCCTGGACAAACTCTTTATGAAGGAAAGCGCTCCCGGGGACACATGGGAATTATCGTCAAGCTAGTTTTCATCATGTTCATATGATTCGCGTTCGGTACTTTGATAATTTGATATGTGGGTGGACCGGTGCTTGGGTACTGCCCTTACTTGGACAAGCATCCCACTTATGATTAACCCATATTGCAAGCATCCGCAACTACAATGGAAGTATTAAGGTAAACCTAACCATAGCATGAAACATATGGATCCAAATCAGCCCCTTATGAAGCAACGCATAAACTAGGGTTTAAGCTTCTGTCACTCTAGCAACCCATCATCTACTTATTGCTTCCCAATGCCCCCCTCTAGGCCCAAACAATGGTGAAGTGTCATGTAGTCGATGTTCACATGACACCACTAGAGGGATGACAACATACATCTCATCAAAATATCGAATGAATACCAAATTCACACGACTACTTATAGCAAGACTTCTCCCATGACCTCAGGAACAAACGTAACTACTCAGAAAGCATATTCATGTTCATAATCAGAGGGGTATTAATATGCATAATGGATCTAAACATATGATCTTCCACCAAGTAAACCAACTAGCATCAACTACAAGGAGTAATCAACACTACTAGCAACCCACAGGTACCAATCTGAGGTTCGGATACAAAGATTGGATACAAGAGATGAACTAGGGTTTGAGGTGAGATGGTGCTAGTGAAGATGTTGATGGAGATTTACCCCCTCCCAATGATAGGATCGTTGGTGATGACGATGGTGATGATTTCCCCCTCCCAGAGAGAAGTTTCCCTGGCAGAACAGCTCTATCGGAACCCTAGATTGGTTCCGCCAAGGTTCCACCTCGTGGCAGCGGAGTTTCATCCCGTGAGCTAGCTTATGATTGTTTCCTCGACGAAAGACTCCATATAGCCAAAGATGGGCATTGTAGGGCCACCACGGGGCCCACGAGGCTGGGGGCGCGCCCAGGGGGTAGGGCGCGGCCCCCACCCTCATGAACGGTGGGTGGCCCCCTCTGGTACTTCTTTCACCCAATATTTTTTATATATTCTGAAACATGCTCCCGTGAAGTTTCAGGACTTCTGGAGATGTGCAGAATAGGTCTCTAATATTTTCTCCTTTTCCATCCCAGAATTCCAGCTGCCCGCATTCCCCCTCTTCTTGTAAACGTTGTAAAATAAGAGAGAATACGCATACGTATTGTGACATAATGTGTAATAACAGCCCATAATGCAATAAATATCGATATAAAAGCATGATGCAAAATGGACGTATCACCTGTTATCTCAGGAACTAGAAAAGTATCAGACCCAGCTAACTGCTGCCAATGCCGAACTGGACAAATCCAAGAAGGTGTCTCCTAGTAATGTTTCCCTTCATCGAGAAAACATAATGGTATACCAATAATGCTAACACGGTTGCCCACCTCTTAATAGGATCATTAGATCAACTGCAAGAGCAACTGAAAGCCGCTCAAAGCGGAGAATGAGAAGCCAAAAAACTGCTAGCCGCGGGCGAGCGTGTGCTAACAAAAGTCGTGATGGAGAAAAACAAGCTCCAGGATTCGAATACCCAACTGGGCGAGGAACTGAAAGATGTACGGGCCCAGCTGGCGGACTCCATAAAGGAGAATAAAAGGCTGTGAGGCAGCATATTCAGTATGTGGTCGAACTTACCTTTGAATAATTCAGAAATAGAAGGGACTGATAGAGTTATGTCTGCAGGTATGCTGACCGGTCGTCCCGAAGAGGAGATGTTTGGATCTTCGAGCGATCTGTTACGAGAGCTATCGCAGGTGCATGAGAAAGCTCGACAGGCGATGCGAAGTGTTGCCAAGGCCCTATGGCCATCCACCTCCCCTCCGGGAAAGATGGAGAAGCTTATACAGCTATTCAGGGGAGTGCGGTGGCGCTTTCGACTGTGGAAGATATCGGCCTGTCGGGAGGGTGCGCGAGAAACCTGGGCCATGGTGAAAACACGGTATACCAAGCTTGATCCGAATCATATGGCTCGGGTCGGACCTCTAGGGTGAGATGGAAAAGAAGTTCCCGTTAATTTGGTATGTGACCAAGTAGAAGTAGCCAGCAAGTATTCCCAGTAGGATTGTAAGTTAGACCGCCTGCTGGACGGCATAGAGGAGGAAAATTTTGAGTCCTAGTGACCATGTAATTTCCTTGACATATGTAATTCTAGCTGAATTGTAAAAACTATTGTCATGGCAGACCTTTTTGCTTCAACCTCTGGACCCGAAGGTGCGGAGTGTTTCTGAATACCTGAGCGGTAAAATAGACCGGGGTATGCGTAGAAACTAGGCGTAGGGGTCATAGTTGCTTGAACAGACAATTTGTATCTGGCTAGTTATGTTATATTACATCATGATTGTAAGAAACATCTTTCAGAGAGAATAGTTCCATTAAGGGTTCCGTTCCCTGGGTGTGCATGCGTTAAAATGCATGTCTGAACTATGATTGGTAACATCGTAGTATAGGTAATCATCTGGGGGTTCATAATGGAAGCAATATAAAATATCTTTAGTCCGCCCACCGAATATTCTCTTAAGAACACTAGCTTTCGGCTCCACCCAGTCTGAGGTACACATCCGGTTGACCCGTCAGTAACAATCGCAGAGGTGCTCCCTTTATGCCCTAGCCAAACTAACGGGAACGTAGGGCATAAGCACAGGAGCCAGGCAACCCAGCTTGGCCAAAACTTCAGTCATATCGATGCATATAATGGCAAAGAAAAGGTACATATGGGACAAACGCATACGTGATATGCTTGATGCTCGGAAAATTAGAATAAGCTTCTGTGCGGGAAGCCCCCAAGTATAATGGGCGTACATGCTGAAGGATGTGTAGATCACATGTGCATGGTTTAGCCGTGCGAAAGCTTTAAGGCTTAGAGAAAAAAAGAACGAAAAGAGAGGAAAAAATAAAGGAAACAATAGGGAGAAGGAGACGAACGAATAGTTTGGCACTAGGCATAGAATCTTCGGAGTGTGGCCGTGTTCCAGGGGTTCGGCTCTAGGCGATTGTCAGATGCAGCACGCAGGCGGTACGCTCCTCCAGTGAGAACTTCGTCAATTATGAAGGGACCTTCCCACTTGGGCTTGAGTTTGTCATTTTTCTTCTCCAACAAGCATAGAACGAATTCGCCAACATTATAAGTCTTGGCCCGTACTTCTCTGCTTTGATATCTGCGATCCTCTTGTTGGTAAAATGCAGAACGGGCTTTTGCAACATCGCGCTCCTCCTCTAGGGCGCTAGGCTGTCTTGCCGATCAAGCTCGGCCTCTCTCTCTCTCTTTGTACATGCGCACTCGAGGTGAATCATGAATAATATCGCAGGGCAACACAACCTCTGCGTCGTACACCATGAAGAAAGGTGTATATCCAGTAGTGCAGTTAGGCATGGTCCGCAACCCCCAGAGTACGGAGTCGAGCTCCTCAACCCAGTGCTTGTCTGATTCTCTCAAAGACCGCACTAGTCTGGGTTTGATGCCGCTCATAATAATACCATTGGCCCGTTCGACTTGGACATTTGTTTGCGGGTGATAGACAGAGGCGTAATCGAGCTTAATGCCCAAATTAGCACACCAAGTTTTCACCTCATCGGTTATGAAGTTGGAGCCGTTATTGGTGATGATGCTGTGTGGAACACCATAACGGTGCACCATACCGGATATGTATTCTATCACTGGCCCCGCCTTGGCCGTTTTAACTGGTTTGGCCTCTATCCACTTAGTGAATTTATCCACCATGACCAGCAGATACTTCCTCTTATGGCTTCCTCCTTTAAGGGGTCCGACCATATCGAGCCCATAGACCGCGAAAGGCCAAGTGTTGGTGATCGTTTCTAGAGCGGTGGGGGCATACGGCTTTGGATGGCGAAGAGCTGGCATCGGACGGAACGTTGGACCAGGCCCTGTGCATCTGCTTGGGCTGTCGGCCAGTAAAAACCTGTACGGAAGGCCTTGCTAACAAGGGCCTGGGCTGTGGCATGGTGCCCGC
Source organism: Triticum aestivum (assembly GCF_018294505.1). Lineage (NCBI taxonomy): Eukaryota > Viridiplantae > Streptophyta > Magnoliopsida > Poales > Poaceae > Triticum > Triticum aestivum. Next base: position 91,547,533 of record NC_057806.1, on the reverse strand, counting down.
CGAGACCGGCATGAATTTCAGCCAAGAGCTTTGAAGAACTCTGGTAGAGCTTTTCTTGTAGAGCTCTCCGTCGTGGACCTTGTAGGCCTTCGAGCACCGGACAATGCGGCGAGCCTCATTCTGATCCTCTGGGAGTTCTCTCCTATTAAGGTAGGCCAAGAAGGGTTCGGTCCATGGGGCAATGACTGCCATGATGAGATGGGCCGACGGTGTTATTTCGGTGGCTGAGCCGCTGATTAATGAAGCTATGTACCTAGGGTAGGGTCATAGGCCTGACCTAGACACCCTCCCCTAGGACATCACCCTAAAGTCAGAAGCATTCCAGGGATACCATCATCCACTCCACTAGAAACGTTCCACTCGGAAGACCCTATGTCACTCGACCATAGCAATGATCACTCGACAGACAAAAGATCAAAAGTCACTTTGAAAAACAACGGTTGAGCATTTACTCTGTAAACTTAATGGTCATTTATGTCTCTTTATTAATAGCGTTACCAGAAACGCCCCATCTTTATGTACCTTAAACCCTTTGTAACTGAGGGCGGGAGGGGTCTGGCGAACTCTATATAAGCCACCCTCCCCCTCAGGGACAAGGGTTCGCACCCCCTGTAACACCACACACATATAATTCAGTCGACCGCCTCCGGGCACCGAGACGTAGGGTTGTTACTTCCACCATGAAGGGCTTGAACTCGTAAATCTTGTGTGTACAACTTCAAGATAGTTGGGATCTTGCCTCTTCATACCTACCCCCATTCTACTATCAGTCTTAGAACCATGACAATTGGCGGCCACCGTGGGGCAGGTGTCTTAGTGACTTTTTGGTGAAGTTGCGATTTTTCCGATTTCCATCATCATGGTTTCCGGCGGTGGATTGGCTGAGGGACGTGAGATCCGTCTCGGCACGCTCGTCTTCATTGCCGACGACTCCACCTGGCTTCAGGAAGCTCCCCTTGACATAGAGGCGCTCCCCGTCCGCGAGGCGCCACATTTTCGCACGTGCCCTCGCGGCGTCCTTCTCAGTCAGCCGTCGACCCAGTATCGGTCAGCTCCCCTGGTGTCCTCGCTCCCCGCTGTTCGCTGACGCAAGCGATCTGGTCGGTCGCGGCTTCAGCGGTGGGTGAAACACGCGGTGGCTCGCCAATCGGCCACCCCACAAGCCGCGGCAATCGAGCCCGACAAAACTCTCTACGGCCTGTTCGACCTGTCGACTGGCTCCGTCGAGACCACATCCGAATGTGACAGCAATGATCCTGCGGTTGAAGTCTTGATGGTCGACGGACCACATAGTCCCCCTGGCTTCCGCCGCGACGACGGCGGTGATGGCGTCGGCGATCCGTCACGCGCTCACGAGGAATACCGCCCCGAGCCTCTTTCTTTGCAACAGAGAGAAGAGCTTCACCGCCGCAACATGGATGCCCTTCACACGCCCATCGTTGGGGAAACCTCCGAAGCCCGGGCCTTGGAGGAGGCACACCTAGCCAACTTGGCTGAGCACACTCAACTGGAGAACCTTCAGCGTGCACTTGACGGGCGTGCTCGGTAGCGGGCTCCTGAGTCCAGTCGGCGACAGCTTTTTCCACCTCAACCTCATGTATACCTCACTCAGATTCAAAATCTCACAGTTGCAGCCCGTATAGCAGAGTCAATTCAGCCTTCCTAGTCGGAGGCTGGCAGAGGGTTGATGCAGATCCGGGCCTTACTCCGGGCGGCAGGAGAGCAGAACACAGTAGTGTCTCAGTCACGGAATAGGATTCATAGCAGATCTGTGATGGCAGATACAGTTCAGTCGGCCCACAGCCCAAGATCGCCCCCGTGGCGTGAGGGATGTGGGCATCGGCAGGAGCAATACAGAAACCACAAGCAGTATGATCATCGACTTGGTCGTGATGACCGTCGTCGAGTTCCCACACCTCCTCCGAGGAGTGGATCATATGTGCCTTGGCAATATGATGACAAACGCCCTCGCAGTGGCGAGCGAAGAGTACCAGCCGACCCAAGGGAGCCAGGCTTGGATGCGAGATCTATTCTCGTTCAAGGTCTAGTTGACAGGAACAGAGCGCACAGGGAGGGCCTTGACAGAGATCACCCGACTAGCAGCAGAGTTCATGTTTCAGGTCTAGAGTGTTTCAGCAGAGCCATCAGAGCCGCAGTGATTCCTCCCGAATTCAGGTTGGCGACTGTAGTCAGCAAGTTCACTGGTGAGTCCAAGCCTAACACTTGGCTTGAGGATTACTGAGTGGTTGTACAGATCGGTGGCGGCAATGATGAAGTGGCCATGAAGCATCTTCCTCTGATGTTGGAAGGATCAGCCAGAGCATGGTTGACTCAGTTAGCGCCAGGCAGTATATTTAGTTGGGAAGAACTTTCTCAAGTGTTTGTTAAAACTTTTGAGGGTACTTGCAAGCGGCCAGCGGGGTTAACGGAATTGCAGCATTGTGTGCAAAAACCGAATGAAACTCTGAGAGATTACATTCAGAGGTGGACCACTTTGCATCACACAGTGGAAAATGTTTCCCACCATCAAGCAGTTTGTGCCTTCAAGGAAGGCGTTAAAAATCGAGAGCTGGTCCTGAAATTCGGTCGGACAGGAGATATGTCTCTGACTCGGATGATGGAAATAGCCATTCGGTATGCTAACGGAGAAGAAGAGGATCGACTCCACAGTGGAAAGAGCAAACCAGTCGGTCATGACATCGGTGGAGGCAATTCCAATCGGAAACAAAAGCGTAAAGCTGAGCCTGCAGGACCTGGTGAAACTACGGCGGTGATTCAAGGAAAGTTTAAAGGGAAACCTAAGGGGCCCTGGACCCCCAGGAAAGTAAAATATGCAACTAGTAGAACAATCTGATGGATCTGCCATGTCACATTCACACCGAGAAAGATGAAGAAGGCAATCTGATTTATCCTAAGAATACCACTCGACAGTGTTGGGTTCTGATCAAGAAATTCCGAGAGAAACAACCTAATGAGAAGGAAAAAAGAATCTGACAAGGATGAGGACAAAGGGCAAGATGATTGTTTTCCCAATGTCAATTCCACCCTAATGATTTTTGCGGATGTTGAGAGCAAAAGTCGACTGAAAGTGATCAACAGAGAAGTGAATATGGTTACTCCGACAACGATAACATACCTGAAATGGTCATAAACAGCTATCACGTTCGACCGGTCTGACCACCTTGCTCGCATAACCACTCCAGGGAGGCAAGCGTTGGTGGTTGACCCAGTTGTTGGGGGTACTCGATTGACAAAAGTGTTGATGGATGGTGGTAGTGGTTTGAATATTATTTACACTGAAACCTTGAAAGGGATGGTCATTCCGATGTCCAAACTTAGTGAGAGCAACATGAGCTTTCACGGCGTCATCCCTGGCAAGAAAGCTAAATCACTCGGCCAGATAACCTTGGACGTGGTTTTCGGTGATTCAAAGAATTACCGTAAGGAAAAGTTGACATTTGAAGTGGTGGATTTCCATAGTGCTTATCATGCTATTCTGGGGAGGCCTGCATACGCGCATTTTATGGCTCGACCATGTTACGTGTATCTCAAGTTGAAAATGGCTGGCCCTAGAGGAGTGATCAGGGTCACTGGCAATCAACAGAAGGCAGAGGAATGCTTCCAGAAGGGTTCTAAAATTGCTGATGCACAAAATGGCAGCTATTGAAATGCAAGAGTATCAAAACAATGTAGATCTGAGTGATTTGCTGCGAGCCAAGAAGCCTGCCACAGATTCTGCATTTCAGTCATCCGGAGAAACAAAACCGATTCATATTCACCCGACCGATCCTAATGTTGCCCCTACTCATATCTCAACATCACTCGATAGCAAATAGGAAGAAGCGCTCATCCAGTTCCTCCGTGAGAACTGGGACATCTTTGCATGGAAACCTTCTGACATGCCAGGTGTGCCCAGGGGACTGGCTGAACACCGTTTGCGAGTCGACCCGAAAGTGAAGCCAGTCAAGGCACATCTTAGACGGTCTGCCGTACAGAAGATAAAAGCAATTGGCGAGGAAGTGGCTCGGCTCCTAGCAGCTAAGTTCATCCAAGAGATTTACCACTCCGAGTGGCTCTCCAATGTTGTCATGGTCCCCAAGAAGGACGATTCACTTCGTATGTGCATTGACTTCAAGCATATCAATCGGGCCTGCCCAAAAGATCATTATCCTCTCCCTCGTATCGACCAAATCGTCGACTCGACTGTGGGGTGTGAGCGTTTGTCTTTTCTAGACGCCTATTCCGGGTATCATCAGATCCGAGTGTATGGACCCGATGAGATAGAAATAGCTTTCATCACTCCATTCAGGTGCTTTTTTATGTCATCATGCCATTCGGTCTCAAGAAGGCTGGTGCCACATTTATGAGGATGATTCAGAAGTGCCTGCTCACTCAAATCAGTCAGAATGTGGATGCCTATATGGATGACATTGTGGTCAAGTTGCGTAAAGGTTCCGACCTTCTGACTGACCTCGCTGAAACCTTTGCCAACTTAAGAAGGTATGATATCAAGCTTAATCTGTCGAAATGCACATTTGGAGTTCCAGGAGGAAAGTTACTCGGTTTCCTCGTTTTCGAACGAGGGATCGACGCCAACCCAGAGAAAGTTGGAGCCATACTCCAGATGAAACTTCCTGTGCATGTGCATTACGTTCAGAAGCTTACTGGTTGTTTGGCCGCCTTGAGTCGATTCATCTCTCTCCTCAGTGAAAAGGCATTGCCTCTTTACCGACTGATGAAGAAATCTGATAAGTTCGAGTGGACTCTTGAAGCTGACGCAGCGTTTGCAGAACTCAGAACCCTGCTTTCCACCAAGCCGGTGCTTGCTACCCCAATCAGCAAAGAGCCTTTACTGCTTTATATTGCAGCCACTGGACAAGTTGTCAGTACAGTACTTACGGTCGAGTGGGAAGAAGAAGTAAAAACCTATAAAGTTTAGCGCCCGGTGTACTATATTTCTGAATTCTTGACTCCATCCAAGCAAAGATATCCTCATTTTCAGAAGCTTGTTTATGGGATTTACATGACCACAAAGAAGGTTGCACATTATTTCTCTAATCACTCCGTTACAATCGTCAGCGACACACCATTGTCAGCAATTCTAAAGAACTGAGATGCAACTAGTCGAGTGGCAAAGTGGGCGATTGAACTCCTTCCCTTGGATATCAAGTTTGAGGCAAAGAAAGCTATCAAGTCCCAGGCAATAGCAGATTTCCTCGCCGAGTGGGTCGGGCAGCAACAACCAACTCAGATTCACTCGGAGCATTGGACCATGTTCTTTGATGGATCCAAGATGCTGAACGGTTCTGGTGCTGGGGTGGTATTAGTATCCCCTCGAGGAGGTAGACTCAGCTATGTTCTTCAGATCCATTTTGATTCCTCCAACAACGAAGCTGAATATGAAGCACTTCTGTATGGGTTGCGTATGGCCATTTCACTTGGCGTCTGTCGCCTAATGGTCTACGTTGACTCAGATTTGGTGGTTAATCAAGTAATGAAGGAGTGGGACGTCAGAAGCCCAGCTATGACTGGTTATTGTAATGCAGTGAGAAAGTTAGAGAAGAAGTTTGAGGGGTTAGAGCTCCATCATATACCCCAACTGAAAAATCAAGCAGCTAATGATTTGGCAAAGATAGGCTCCAAGCGTGAGCCTATTCCCAGTAATGTGTTCTTGGAGCATCTTCACACGTCATCCGCCCAAGAGGATCCCTTCACGGAGGAGCCCCCACAACCTAAGAGTCCTACTGATCCGACTAAAGTTGAAGTCCCAGTCGTGGACGACTTGGTCATGGAAGTTTTGGTCATCATACCTGATTGGACAGTGCCGTACATCGCGTATATTCTCAGGAAAGAGCTTCCAGAGGATGAAGAAGAGGCCCGTCAGATTGTCCGTCGATCTAAAGCTTTCACAGTAGTGGGTAGACATCTTTACAGAGAAAGTGTTACCGGAGTTGCTCGGAAGTGCATAACACCAGAAGAAGGTCGAGTGATCCTCAACGACATCCAATCGGGGAACTGTGGTCACCATGCGTCCTCTCGGACCATTGTGGCCAAAGCATACCGAGCGGGATTTTATTGGCCACGAGCGAATGAAATGGCAAAAGACATAGTCGATAGATGTGAACGTTGCCAGTTCTAGTCCAACATGTCTCACAAGCCTGCATCAGCCCTGAAGACCATTCCACTCATCTGGCCCTTTGTTGTTTGGGGATTAGATATGGTTGGGCCTCTGAGGACGAGCAGAAGTGGCTTCACCCATGTGCTCGTAGTAGTCGACAAGTTCACCAAATGGATTGAAGCCAAGCCTATCAAAAACCTCGAAGCAAGTACTACTGTTAGCTTCATCAGAGAGTTAACATTCAGATATCGTGTCCCGCACAGCATCATCACAAATAATGGGTCGAACTTCGATTCTGATGAGTTAAGAGCCTTTTGCACTTCTCAAGGCACTCAGGTCGACTATGCTTCAGTCACCCATCCCCAATCGAATGGACAAGCTGAAAGAGCAAACTGATTGGTTCTCAAAGGACTAAAACCCCGATAGATGCGTGACCACAAGCATGCAGTGGGTGCCTGGTTCGATGAACTTCCATCAGTACTTTGGGGATTGAGGACAACTCCTAATCGGTCGACTGGACAAACTCCATTCTTCTTAGTCTATGGGGCTGAAGTTGTGCTTCCGAGTGACTTACTTCATAATGCCCCGCGAGTGGAACTCTTCTCAGAAGCCGAAGTAGAACAAGCCCGTCAGGATGCTGTTGACCTTCTGGAAGAAGAAAGAGAGATGGCGATGATCTGGTCGATCATCTATCAGCAAGACCTGCGTCGATTCCACGCCAGAAACATGAGAGGTCGAGCATTTCAAGAGGGAGACCTGGTTCTTCGAGTTGATCAACAGAAACCACACAAGCTCACTCCTGCTTGGGAAGGCCCCTTCATCATCAACAAAGTACTTCACAACGGGGCTTATCGCCTCTACAATGTGGAGCATAATAAAGATGAGCCACGCGCTTGGAATGCGGAGCTACTCCGCCCCTTTTATACTTAAGCATTCATATTGTTGTGATGTAATAAGAAATACATTCTAGTTCGATTATCAAAGACACAATTTCACAGATGATTGATTGTTCTTTTTAAGTGTTCTAAATCCCCCAGTGGGTGCCTTAGCTGAGAATTTGCTTCGCCTAAGTTTCAAAAAATCAAATCCTACCAAGTGATGAGCAAGTCTCTCACTCGGGGGCTTAGCTGCGAACCCACTTCGCCTAAGTTAAAAAAATCCTACCGAGTGATGAGCAAGTCTCTCACTCGGGGGCTGAGCTGCCGTCTAGTACTCCCCTAAGTTTAAAAATATCCTACCGAGTGGTGAGCAACCCTCCCACTCGGGGGCTTAGCTGCAGTCCAGTACTCGCCTAAGTTTAAAAAATACTACCGAGTGGTGAGAAACCCTCCCAGTCGGGGGCTTAGCTGCAGTCCAGTACTCGCCTAAGTTTAAAAAAATATCCTACCGAGTGGAGAGCAACCCTCTCACTCGGGGGCTTAGTTGCAGTCCAGTACTCGCCTAAGTTTAAAGAAATCCTACCGAGTGGAGAACAGCCCTCCCACTCGGGGGCTTAGCTGCAGTCCAGTACTCGCCTAAGTTTAAAAAATCCTACCGAGTGGTGAGCAACCCTCCCACTCGGGGGCTTAGCTGCAGTCCAGTACTCACCTAAGTTTAAAAACTCCTACCGAGTTGTGAGCAACCCTCCCACTCAGGGGCTTAGATGCAGTCCAGTACTCGCCTAAGTTCAAAAAATCCTACCGAGTGGTGAGCAACCCTCCCACTCGGGGGCTTAGATGCAGTCCAGTACTCGCCTAAGTTTAAAAAATCCTACCGAGTGGTGAGCAACCCTCCCACTCGGGGGCTTAGCTGTAGTCCAGTACTTGCCTAAGTTTTAAGACTCGCTCCATCCTTACCCGTAAGGGCGGCGAGGTGCAGGTCGACCACGATCTGTCCTCGGAGCTTTGACACAAATACAACGTCCGCTCCATCCTTACCCGTAAGGGCGACGAGGTGCATGTCGACCACGATCTGTCCTCGGAGCTTCGATACAAATACAACGTCCGCTCCATCCTTATCCATAAGGGTGGCCGGGTGCAGGTCGACCATGATCTGCCCGTGATTCACTTGACTGAGCTGCATCACAAAGTCAATAGCAACTCAAACTGCAAGAAACAAGTCCTACGCAAAGAGTCAAAAGATTCAAAAGCAACCAAAGTTCAGATAAAATCCTAAGGTTCCAGAACACAGATTAAAGTACTCGGGCATTAGGCCCAAAGGAGTTTAATGGTTACAAATTCACTCGGCATTCCGAGGCAAATTTAAGGCAAGGCATAAAGTTTGTTCACTCCACGGGAGGAGGGCTTGCGGGTCGACGAACTCGTCCAGATCAATTCCATCAGCAATCCGAGTGGCAGCAGCAATGAAGGTTTCCATGAAGGATCGGAAGTCATGCCTTTTGGTATTGGCAACCTTGATCGTTGCCAGCTTCTATTCTCGGTTTTCCTTTCAGTGGACACGAACCAGCGACAGAGCCACGTCAGCACCGCATCGGGCAGAAGACTTCTTCCATTCCTGCACTCGACTAGGGACCTCATTGAGTCGAGCCATCAGGACTCGAGGTCATTTTGAAGCGTCACCCTTGGGCAGAGTGCTGTATCGATGCGCGACACTGCCACCTTCAGGAGAGCAAGATAGCTCGTAACACTGGCAACACGGGATTCCAATCGGAGCACGTTCATAGCAGCATCATCACCAACAGGGGAAAGGATGGGGTCCAGACCTGTCTCGACCCGTCTAGTCTCTTCTTCATAGTTTTGACAGAATTCTAAAAGCACAAAGAAATAATGAGCCAACAAATGCCTGGTGAATCGACAATAGCTAAACAGTCAGACAAAGGAAAATACCTTCGAGCATAAGGAAGAGTTTCTTGGCGGGTGCTTCCAGATAAGCTTCCAGGTCATTTCTCTTACGAGTAATGCTTTCAATCTTCTCGTTCAAAGCCACCTTGTCTTTCTTCAGACGAGTCACTTCTCGGTTGGACTCGCTAATGGACGTCTTCAACTTGGCGTTCTCTTCCTCCAGTGCACCGACTGAATCTAGCTTCTTGTCAGCAAGCGTATTCTTCTCCTGAGCCTCCTTTCGTGCAACAGTAAGATCGAGGTCCTTTTTTGCCAAAGCCTGCTTCATTTTCTCTGAAAGATATGTACTTGGGTCATACAGAAGAATGGGAGATGACTTGTGGGTCGGCCAAGATAAACAATCGACCAGTCGATTACCTTCCGTACCAGCTGTTTCATCCTTGGCCTTCCGCAAGTTCTGCTTAGCCAGCTCCAAGTAGAGATTGAGTTGTCTCTGTTTCTCCTCGAATTCGAAAAATTTGGAGATGAGCTCACAGGATTTCTGAAGTCAGCAAAAAGGTACATCAGTAAACAAGATCAAAGATCAGTCGCTTCCGAGTGAATAGAGCTCTAAGACTACCGCAGAATCAAAACATTCTACAGTAGTCTCGGGGACTACACCCAGTGGGTGCACTTAGCGTGCCCCCACTGGTTCGGGTTCCACTCGATATGGTCCGACCAGACCGAGTGGAAGAGTAAAAAAAGAGAGAGAAGAAGACCGAGGTTATTTTTTGATGTCAACAAAAGACATTCTCAGACCCCAACCGACTGCTCATAGTCGACTGTGGCCCCGAGGACTACACCTAGTGGGTGCACTTAGCATGCCCCCACTGGCTCGGATTCCACTCGACATGGTCCGCCCAGACCGAGTGGAAGAGTGAAACAATAAAGACATTTTTATCATGACCTCCACCGAATCACACATTCGACGGTGGCCTTGGGGACTACACCCAGTGGGTGCACTATGTGTGCCTCCACTAACCCAGAACTACAACCGACACAACCTAGTCGACTCAACTGGGAAAGTTACTCGACATAAATTCAAACACCCAGTGGGTGCGCAGATGCGAAGTGCAGAATAAAAGGAGGATGCACAAAGAAAAGTTTCCAGGTAGCATATCCTAACAGAACAAGCAACAAGATAAGAGTTCAGTCGGAAGCCAACTTACCTGGACATTGGCTCCGAGGGCCCCGCTGGCGTCATAAGCAGCGTGACTGTTTTCATGCACCACCTTCACCCGCTCCATCATTATGCAAGCTTGGCGTATGGCTTCTGCAGCAGCGCCTGCCTGGTCTTCTAGAACGTGATGAGTAGTGAAGAACGGGGTTGACGGTTCAGTCGCGGCAACTTGAAGTTCCGGGGCATGAGGCTAGATAGTTGAAGAAAACACTGGTGTAGTCGACGATGTGGGGTGTTCACTTGATACTGGAACAGCGAAACTAACAGAAGCCCGAGTCACATCTTCAGGCTGTTGCATCACTGGCTCTGCTACCGGCACCGATTGGGACGTCTTGCCAGTTGATGCCTTCTTACTCCTCCTGGGCCTCAGCGGCACGTCCTTGTCATCATCTGGAAGATCAATGACATGGGTAGGAGCTACAAAAAAGAATTAGTCGTCAGAATTCAATCGGTCAACAAAATGGCTAAAAAAGAAAAGGCAAGTCTGCAAAGGTCATACCCGGGTTAGTAGTGACCGTGTCTTCTACGTCCTCATCATCATCCCTGTAAGTAGAAGTCCCATAAGTAGCAGCTCTGCAAGTTTCAAGATTCACTCGGACGAATGAGAAAGAGAGTCAACAGCACAAATCCTCGATCAAAAATTGGGGACAAGACACTTACGCAGAAGCGACGGGCACGTCGATCTTGATCTTGGGCAGGGCCTTCCGAGGCTTTGGTTCTACAACTTTTTGCTGCTTTGAGGCCTTTTAAGTCGGCACAGGGGAAGAGGTCCGAGTGCGCTTGGAAGTCTGCTCGGTCGACCTAGCTACCTCTCCATGGACACGCACTGGGTCGTGCTTATGTTTGGAATGCTTTTCGGTGTGAGGCGGTGACTCGACTTATTCACCACTGCTCGAGTCCTCGCTTTCCTCCTCCTCCTCTCCTCCATCAGATTGCCAATCCATGCTTTTGCCTCCGCTTTCCTCTCCATCCTGGTGCTGCTCTTGCTCCCCGTTCGGCACTGCGTACGTCTCCGTATATACTTGCAAAATAGAAGAGATGGCCAGAGGATAGTCGACTCAGTAAGCAACTGCAAGTCAGAATGAAAAACACTCGGAGATAAGAGACAGACCTTGTCTGGTTGGTTGTTGGTGTCGAATGGTAAAACTCTTCGGGACCCCCTGGGGTTGTCTTTGTTCCCTGTCATGCTTTGCACCCACAGTGCCACCGTCTTCTCATCAATGTCTTCGGATGGATCCGAGTGGAATCTTCAATCCCCGAGTACATCCACATGGAGTGATCACGAGCTTGGAGGGGTTGAATACGCCGACTGAGGAATACCTCGAGCAGATCCATGCCAGTCACTACCTCCAGAATCAGCTGCACTACTTGCTCCATCAACATGGACACCTCCACCTTCTCTGATGGAGCCACTCTCAAAGAAGTTGGTTTCTGTACTCGTGCCAAGGAAAAGGGGGGAAGACCTGTCGAGTGACGTGGGGTCGGCTTGTCTTTGCAATAAAACCAAGTCGACTGCCACCCTCTAACCGAGTCGGGAAGAGTCATAGCAGGAAAAGCACTCTTCCCCCTCATCTGGATACCTAAGCCCACACACATCTGGATCACCTGGGTTTTCTCATCACTCAGATTGGCCTTTTTCATAGTTTTCGAGCGGCATGTGAAGATGTGCTTAAATAGGCCCCAGTGCGGCTGACAGCCCAACAAATTCTCACACAAGGAGACATAAGCCGCAAGGTACGTGATCGTGTTGGGGGAGAAATGGTGGAGTTGAGCTCCAAAGAAGTTCAAGAATGCTCGGAAAAAGGGGTGTGGAGGTGATAACCCACAAGTATAGGGGATCGCAATAGTTTTCGGGGGTATAGTATTCAACCCAAATTTATTGATTCGACACAAGGGGAGCCAAAGAATATTCTCAAGTATTAGCAGCTGAGTTGTCAATTCAACCACACCTGGAAACTAAATATCTGCAACAAAGTATTTAGTAGCAAAGTAATATGATAGTAGTGATAACGATAGCAAAAGGTAATAGTAGTAAAAGGAATGTTTTTGGTATTTTGTAGTGATGATAGCAATAGCAACGGAAAAGTAAATAAGCGAAGAACAATATATGGAAAGCTCGAAGGCAATGGATCGGTGATGGAGAATTATGTCGGATGCGGTTCATCATGTAACAGTCATAATCTAGGGTGACACAGAACTAGCTCCAGTTCATTGATATAATGTAGGCATGCATTCCTAATATAGTCATACGTGCTTATGGAAAAGAACTTGCATGACATCTTTTGTCCTACCCTCCCGTGGCAGAAGGGTCCTTACAGAAACTAAGGGATATTAAGGCCTCCTTTTAATAGAGAACCGGAACAAAGCATGAACACGTAGTGAATACATGAACTCCTCAAACTATGGTCATCACCGGTAAGTATCCCGATTATTGTCACTTTGGGGATAATGGATCATAACACATAATAAGTGACTATAGACTTGCAAGATAGGATCAAGAACAATCATATATTGATGAAAACATAATAGGTTCAGATCTGAAATCATGGCACTCGGGCCCTAGTGACAAGCATTAAGCATAGCAAAGTCATAGCAACATCAATCTCGGAACATAGTGGAAACTAGGGATCAAACCATAACAAAACTAACTCGATTACATGATAGATCCCATCCAACCCATCACCGTCTAGCAAGCCTACGATGGAATTACTCATGCACGGCGGTGAGCATCATGAAATTGGTGATGGAGGATGGTTGATGATGACGATGTTGATGGATTCCCCTCTCCGGAGCCCCGAACAGACTCCAAATCAGCCCTCCCGAGAGGTTTCAGGGCTTGGCGGCGGCTCCGTATTGTAAAACGCGATGATTTCTTCTCCCTGATTTTTTTGTCATCGAAACTCAATATATGGAGGTGGAGTTGGATAGGCAACAGGGGGCCCACGATGTAGGGGGGCGTGCCCTAGGGGGGCAGGCGCGCCCCCCACCCTCGTGGCAAGACGGTGGACCCCCTGGCTTTCATCCTTGGCAGGTATGTTTCTTATTTACTGAAAAGTTTCTCCGTGAAGTTTCAGGTCATTTCGAGAACGTTTGCTCCTGCACATAAATAACACCATGGTAATTCTGCTCAAAACAACGTCAGTCCGGGTTAGTTCCATTCAAATCATGCAAGTTAGAGTCCAAAACAAGGGCAAAAGTGTTCGGAAAAGTAGATACGTTGGAGACGTATCAACTCCCCCAAGCTTAAACCTTTGCTTGTCCTCAAGCAATTCAGTTAACAAACTGAAAGTGATAAAGAAAAACTTTAACAAACTCTGTTTGCTCTTGTTGTTGTAAATATGTAAAGCCAGCATTCAAGTTTTCAGCAAAGATTATAACTAACCACATTCGCAATAACGCATAGGTCTCAATTTTACTCATCTCAATAGCATAATCAACTAACGAGCCATAATAATAAAACTCGGATGACAACACTTTCTCAAAACAATCATAATATGATATAACAGGATGGTATCTCGCTAGCCCTTTCTGAGACCGCAAAACATGAATGCAGAGCACCTTTAAAGACCAAGGACTGACTAGACATTGTAATTCATGGTAAAAGAGATCCAGTCAAGTCATACTCAATGTAAACTAGCACTAATGAATGCAAATGACAGCAGTGCTCTCCAACTGGTGCTTTTTAATAAGAGGATGATGATTCAGCATAAAAGTAAATAGGTAGGCCCTTCACAGAGGGAAGCAGGGATTTGTAGAGGTGCCAGAGCTCGGTTTTGAAATAGAGGTGAATAATATGTTGAGCAGTATACTTTCATTGTCAACATAACGATCAAGAGATGGCGATATCTTCCATGCTACACACATTATAGGCGGTTCCCAAATAGAATGGTAAAGTTTATACTCCCCCTTCCACCACAAGCATCAATCCATGGCTTGCTCGAAACAAAGAGTGCCTCCAACTAACAAGAGACCCAGGGGGAGTTTTGTTTGCAATTATTTTGATTTAGTTTGCATAAAGCATGGGACTGGGCATCCCGGTGACCAGCCATTTATCTCGTGAGTGAGGAGCGGAGTCCACTCCTCTTGAGAATAACCTGCCTAACATGGAAGATACAGACAACCCTAGTTGATACATGAGCTATTCGAGCATACAAAACAGGATATTTGTTTGAAGGTTTAGAGTTTGGCACATACAAATTTACTTGGAACGGTAGGTAGATACCGTATATAGGTAGGTATAGTGGACTCATGTGGAATAACTTTGGGGTTTAAGGAGTTTGGATGCACAAGCAGTATTCCCGCTTAGTACAGGTGAAGGCTAGCAAAAGACTGGGAAGCGACCAGCTAGAGAGCGACAACAGTCATGAACATGCATTAAAATTAATCAACACCGAATGCTAGCATGAGTAGGATATACTCCACCATGAACATAAATATCGTGAATGCTATGTTGGTTTTGTTTCAACTACATGCGTGAACACGTGCCAAGTCAAGTCACTTAAATCATTCAGAGGAGGATACCACCCTATCATACCACATCATATCCATCTCAATAGCATGTTGGCACGCAAGGTAAACCATTATAACTCATAGCTAATCAAGTATGGAACAAGAAACTTTGATCTCTAGTTGTCATTGCAAACATGTTTATTCATAATAGGCCGAATCAAGAACGATGAACTAATCATATTTACAAAAACAAAAGAGGTCGAGTTCATACCAGCTTTTCTCATCTCAGCCATTCCATCATATATCATCATAATTGCCTTTCACTTGCACAACCGAACGATGTGAATAATAATAATAATAGTGCACGTGCATTGGACTACGCTGGAATTTGCAGGCATTCAATAAACAGGAGAAGGCAATATGGGCTCTTTTGTCAGATCAACAATAATGCATATAAGAGCCACTTCAACAATTTAATTATGGTCTTCTCCTATCGACCCCCAAAGAAAAGAAAAGAAATAAAACTATTTACACGGGAAAGCTCCCAACAAGCAAAAGAAGAACAGGAAATATTTTTGGGTTTTCTTTTTAATTACTACTACAAGCATGGAAAGTAAACTAATTAAAAGCTACAACTAATTTTTTTGGTTTTTCTTAAGGTTTATTAAACACACAAGAAGAAAGCATAAAAAGGAAATTAAACTAGCATGGATGATACAATGAAAAAGTATGAGCACTGACATCTAGCAATGAGTGTGTGAACATAAATGTAATGTCGGTGAGAAATACGTACTCCCCCAAGCTTAGGCTTTTGGCCTAAGTTGGTCTATGGCCACGGCTGGCCTGGCTGATATCCATAATAGTAGCTGGGGTCGTACTGTAATGCAGCGGCTATCGCCTGCTAAGCCGCACCGTGGCGACGAGCGGCCTCCTCTCTCCTCTCATACTCATCTGCCTCCTCTCTAGTAATAGTATATCCTCCTCTTGCCTAATAATCAAAGAAAGCAGGAGCAGGGAGCGTAATACGGACAGCACAACGTCTGTCAAAGATTAGTCGATACTGGAGAGGTGATTCGTTCCTCTCGATAAACTGGTGGTGAACCATAGCATTAAAATCTAGATAAGCAGGAGGTAATTCAATATCATCTTCGCGCACATCTATACCAAGAAAATTAGCTACGCGGGTTGCATAAATTCCACCAAAGAAATCTCCATTACGTCTATTAAGATGCAACCTACGTGCAACAATGGCTCCCAAATTATATGATTTGCCTCCTAACACAGCACTCCTAAGAATACTAAGATCGGGGGCACACATGTGACATGCCTCATCTTTACCATTTATGCATCTACCTATGAAGAGAGCAAAATAATGTATAGCAGGAAAGTGAATGCTCCCTATGGTAGCTTGTGTAATATCTCTAGATTCTCCCATAGTTATATTAGCAAGAAAATCTCTAAATTCAGATTTGCGAGGATCCCTTATACTACCCCATTGTGGAAGTTTGCATGCCGTGGTAAAATCCTCTAAGTCCATGGTATAAGATTTATAATAAAGATCAAACAGGACAGTTGGAGAATTACGTGAAGTTGAAAATTCAAACCTCCTCACAAAGGAGCTAGTGAGCTCATGATACCGACTGCACTTCTCTTCCTCGAAGCTCACGAGATCAGAATTACGCAAATATGCGTTGAATTCTTCTCTTATTCCTGCTTGATTTATAAAATTTTCAGAAGGTCACTCACAAGGACGCACTGGAGCGTCTCTTGGTGGCTCTTCGTCAGCATCACGCCTTGCAAGCCTGGGTCCTTGCTTCTTTGAAGAACCACCTTGGAACATTTTTCTAAGCATTTTTCTTCCTCTAAAAAATTCTGAAATTTTTTAGTAACTTCAAAATAAAAGTAAACCAAACTCAATAATATTGATAGTAACTACTCCTACAAGTGCCTAGGGCCTATATCATGCATCAAAACTACTTTTGACCATATAAATTTGACATGCAAGCTCAAGAACATGGTCACCTAAGCAACATAAATTTGCAATGAATAAAGCACTAGAACAAAAACTAATTGGACAAATGTAGGAGTCACATACCAAGGAACAATCTCCCTAAGCAGTTTTGTGAGAGGTGCTTTGAGCAAGGAGATCGAAAATGGCAGCAAGACAAGCTTGGACTCGGGTTTGAGCTGGTTTTTCGTGTTTGGGGGAGGAAGAAGGAGTGTGTGGCTGAAAGAATAAGTGAAGGAGGGCCACCGTGGGCCCACAAGGCAGGGGCGCGCCCTCCACCCTCGTGGCAAGGTGGTTGGCCCCCCTCGTGTGTTCTCAGTTCCATAAATCCTCAAATATTCTAGAAAAATCATATTTAATTTTCAAGGCATTTGGAGAACTTTTATTTTTGAGGTATTTTTATATTGCACGGATAATCAGATAATAGACAAAAAAATATTTATTTTTATTTTATTTAATATAAATAACAGAAAGTAAAAGTGGGGTACAGAAGGTTGTGCCTTCTAGTTTCATCCATCTCATGATCGTCAAAAGGAATCCACTAACAAGGTTGATCAAGTCTTGTTAACGAACTCATTCCGAATAACATGGAACCAAAGAAATTTTGAATAACACTATGTTACCTCAACGGGGATATGCACATCCCCAATAATAAGAATATCGTATTTCTTCTTGACAGTAGGAAGAGGAAATTCAAAACCTCCAAATATAATCGATGGAATTTTTCCAATAGAGTTGATACTATGAACTTGAGGTTGTTTCCTCGGAAAGTGTACCGTGTGCTCATTCCATTAACACGAAAAGTGACATTGCCTTTAGTGCAATCAATAACAGCCCCTGCAGTATTCAAAAAGGGTCTTCCAAGAATAATAGACATACTATCGTCCTTGGGAATATCAAGAATAACAAACTCCGTTAAAATAGTAACGTTTGCAACTACAACAGGAACATTCTCACAAATACCGACAGGTATAGCAGTTGATTTATCAGCCATTTGCAAAGATATTTTAGTAGGTGTAAACTTATTCAAATCAAGTCTACGATATAAAGAGAGAGGCATAACACTAACACCGGCTCCAAGATCACATAAAGCAGTTTTAACATAGTTTCTTTTAATGGACCATGGTATAGTGGGTACTCCTAGATCTCCAAGTTTCTTTGGTATTCCACCCTTAAAAGTATAATTAGCAAGTATGGTGGAAATTTCAGCTTCCGGTATCTTTCTCTTATTTGTAATAATATATTTCATATACTTAGCATAAGGATTTGTTTTGAGCATATCAGTTAATCGCATACGCAAAAAGATAGGTCTAATCATTTCAGCAAAGCGCTCAAAATCCTCATCATCCTTTTTCTTGGATGGTTTGGGAGGAAAAGGCATGGGTTTCTGAACCCATGGTTCTCTTTCTTTACCATGTTTCCTAGCAACAAAGTCTTTCTTATCATAACATTGATTCTTTGATTGTGGGTTATCAAGATGAACAGCGGGTTCAATTTATATATCATTATCATTACTAGGTTGAGCAACATCATGAACATTATCACTAGTTTCAGGTTCATTACCAGATTGTGTTTCAGCATGAGAAATAGAAATATCATTTGGATTCTCAGGTGTTTCAACAATAGGACCACTAGAAGCATGCAAAGTCCTATCATTTTTCTTTTTCTTCTTTTTAGAAGGACTAGGTGCATATATATTATTTCTCTGAGAATCTTGCTCAATTCTCTTAGGATGGCCTTCAGGATACAAAGGTTCCTAAGTTATTCTACCACCTCTAGTCATAACTCTAACAGCATTATCATTATTCTTACTGTTCAATTCATTGAGCAAATCATTCTGAGCTTTAAGTACTTGTTCTACTTGAGTGGTAACCATAGAAGCATGTTTACTAATAAGTTTAAGTTCACCTTTAACATTAGCCATATAATCACCCAAGTGTCCAAGCATATTTGAATTGTATTTCAATTGTCTACCAAAATAAGCATTAAAATCTTCTTGCTTAGCCATAAATTTATCAAACTCATCTAAGCATGGGCTAGAAATTTTAGTAAATGGGATTACAGCTTTATCATATCTATAGAGAGAATTTACCTTTACTACCTGTGTCGGGTTATCAAGACCATGAGTTTCTTCTATAGGTAAAGGATTAAGATTATATGTTCCTTCAACAGGCGGTAAATTAAGACCGTGTATTTCTTCAATAGGAGGTAAATTCTTAACATCTTCAGCTTTAATACCTTTTTCTGTCATAGATTTCTTTGCCTCTTGCATATCTTCAGGACTGAGGAATAGAATACCCCTCTTCTTCGGAGTTGGTTTAGGAATAGGCTCAGGAATTGGCTTCGGAGGTGTCCAATTATTTTCATTTGTCAACATATTATTCAATAGAATTTCAGCTTCATCCATTGTTCTTTCCCTGAAAACAGAACCAACACAACTATTCAGGTAATCTCTGGAGGCATCGGTTAGTCCATTATAAAAGATATCAAGTATTTCATTTTTCTTAAGAGGATGATCAGGCAAAGCATTAAGTAATTGGAGAAGCCTCCCCCAAGCTTGTGGGAGACTCTCTTCTTCAATTTGCACAAAATTATATATATCCCTTAAAGCAGCTTGTTTCTTATGAGCAGGGAAATATTTAGCAGAGAAGTAATAAATCATATCCTGGGGACTACGCACACAACCAGGATCAAGAGAATTAAACCATATCTTAGCATCACCTTTTAATGAGAACGGAAATATTTTAAGAATGTAAAAGTAACGAGTTCTCTCATCTTTAGTGAATAGGGTAGCTATATCATTCAATTTAGTAAGATGTGCCACAACAGTTTCAGATTCATAACCATGAAAAGGATCAGATTCAACCAAAGTAATTATATCAGGATCAACAAAGAATTCATAATCCTTATCAGTAACAAAGATAGGTGAAGTAGGAAAATCAGGGTCAGGTTTCATTCTATCATTTAGGGATTGCTTACTCCATTTAGCTACTAATTTTTTAAGTTCAGTTCTATTTCTGCAAGCTAAAATGGCTAAAGAAGCATCTTGATCAAATACATAACCCTTAGGAATAGCAAGTGGTTCTTCATCATCACTTTCATTAGTATCATCAGATTCAATATTTTCAATTTCTCTAGCCCTAGCAAGTTGTTCATCAAGAAAAGCACTAAGTGGCATAGTAGTATCAGGCATAGAGGTAGTTTCATCATAAGTATCATGCATAGCAGAAGTGGCATCATCAATAACATGCGACATATCAGAATGAATAGCTGAAGCAGGTGTAGGTGTCGCAAGCTTACTCAAAACAGAAGGTGAATCAAGTGTAGAGCTAGATGGCAGTTCCTTACCTCCCCCATAGTTGAGGGATAGATCTTGGTTTTTGGATCTCTCAAATTATTCATAATGATAAGCAGATATATATCCCAAGTGACTCAAAGAATAGAGCTATGCTCCCCGGCAACGGCGCCAGAAAATGTTCTTGATAACCCACAAGTATAGGGGATCACAACAATTTTCGAGGGTAGAGTATTCAACCCAAATTTATTGATTCGACACAAGGGGATCCAAAGAATATTCTCAATTATTAGCAGCTGAGTTGTCAATTTAACCACACCTGGAAACTTAATATCTGCAGCAAAGTATTTAGTAGCAAAGTAATATGATAGTAGTGATAGTGATAGCAAAAGGTAACAGTAGTAAAAGCAATGTTTTTGGTATTTTGTAGTGATGATAGCAATATCAACGGAAAAGTAAATAAGCGAAGAACAATATATGGAAAGCTCATAGGCAATGGATCGGTGATGGAGAATTATGCCGGATGTGGTTCATCATGTAACAGTCATAACCTAGGGTGACACAGAACTAGCTCCAGTTCACTGATATAATGTAGGCATGTATTCCGAATATAGTCATACATGCTTATGGAAAAGAACTTGCATGACATCTTTTGTCCTACCCTCCCGTGGCAGCGGGGTCCTTACGGATACTAAGGGATATTAAGACCTCCTTTTAATAGAGTACCGGAACAAAGCATTAACACATAGTGAATACATGAACTCCTCAAACTACGGCCATCACCGGTAAGTATCCCGATTATTGTCACTTCGGGGTTAACGGATCATAACACATAATAGGTGATCATAGACTTGCAAGATAGGATCAAGAACACTCATATATTGATGAAAACATAATAGGTTCAGATCTGAAATCATGGCACTCGGGCCCTAGTGACAAGCATTAAGCATAGCAAAGTCATAGCAACATCAATCTCAGAACATAGTGGACACTAGGGATCAAACCCTAATAAAACTAACTCGATTACATGATAGATCCCATCCAACCCATCACCATCCAGCAAGCCTAGGATGGAATTACTCACGAACGGCGGTGAGCATCATGAAATTGGTGATGGAGTATGGTTGATGATGATGGCGACCGATTCCCCTCTCCGGAGCCCCGAACGGACTCCAGATCAGCCCTCCCGAGAGGTTTTAGGGCTTGGCGGTGGCTCCGTGTCGTAAAACGCGATGCTTTCTTCTCCCTGATTTTTTTCTCATTGAAACTCAATATATGCAGGTGGAGTTGGAGAGGCAACATGGGGCCCACGAGGTAGGGGGCGGCCCTAGGGGGGCAGGCGCCCCCCCCCCACCCTCGTGGCAAGATGGTGGGCCCCCTGGCCTTCACCTTTGGCAGGTATTTTCCTTATTTTCTGAAAAGTGTCTCCGTGAAGTTTCAGGTCATTCCGAGAACGTTTTCTCCTTCACATAAATAACACCATGGTAATTCTGCTGAAAACAACGTTAGTTCGGGTTAGTTCCATTTAAATCATGCAAGTTAGAGTCCAAAACAAGGGCAAAAGTGTTTGGAAAAGTATATACATTGGAGACGTATCAGGAGGCAAAGAAAAATCGCAGTCGACGTGAGTGGCGAGCAAGATGCACTCACCCTCCTGAGGTTGCGGCTCATATTCATCCCCCAGAAGCCTCTAGGAATCGTGCTCGATCAGCCCACTCTCGGCCAGGTCTTGCAGATCATCCAGCATGAGCGTGGATTGGATCCAGTTGTCCTGGACCCAGCCGCGCGGCAGGGCAGATCTTGACGACGACCCGCCCCGACTCGTCTTCTTACCTTTCGCTTTCGCCGTCACTTTCTTCACACTCTCCAGGGCGGCGGTCATCTCCTTCCCCATTACGGCGGAATGGACTCAAGGTGGGCGGCGGCGCCGAGAGTGGAGACGGGAGCAATGGAGAAATAGAGGAGAAAGAAGGAGAAACATAGGCGCACTGTGCAAATTCCCCAGCCCGACGTATTATATGGAGTCACTTCCGAGTGACTGACGACTGGGCCTGGGCAATCGTGTCAAATCCCGCAACTGTCGCCCGCTCAGTACGTGGCAAAAAAGGCAGCACGGTGATCGAGGCGCCCCTACCTAATCCATCCCGATTACGGCGGCCTCCTCCGTCCCGCGCGCTTCCCAATATTTCGAATCTCATAAGATCCAGGAACTATAGAGCAACCTGTTAGACTAAAGATTTCTTCCATATCAACACTTGGAACTTCCCAGCAAAAGTTCATTCGACAAACTAAGAATGGATCAAGGCAACTGAAAAGAAGTTGAAGCCATCATGTCATTCATTGATCCTAACAAGACGCTTCCGAAGTGTAAAAATTGAGTCAGAAGTATTTTCAACTCCTCCACTCGAACCTTAAACCATTCAGGGGCTAATGATGAAGCTATGTACCTAGGGTAGGGTCATAGGCCTGACCTAGAGACCCTCCCCTGGGACATCACCCTAAAGTCATAAGCATTCAAGGGATACCATCATCCACTCGACCAGAAACGTTCCACTCGGAAGACCCTATGTCACTCGACCATAGCAATGATCACTCGATAGACAGAAGATCAAAAGTCACTCTGAAAAGCAACGGTCGGGCGTTTACTCTGTAAACTTAATGGTCATTTATGTACCTTTGTTACTAGCGTTACCAGAAACGCCCCATCTTTATGTACCTTAATCCCTTTGTAACTGAGGGCGGGAGGGGTCTGGCGAACTCTATATAAGCCACCCCCCTCCTCAGGGACAAGGGTTCGCACCCCTGTAACACCACACACATATAATCCAGTCGACCGCCTCTGGGCACCGAGACGTAGGGCTATTACTTCCACTGTGAAGGGCCTAAACTCGTAAATCTTGTGTGTAAAACTTCACCATAGCTGGGATCTTGCCTCTTCATACCTACCCCCATTCTACTGTCAGTCTTAGAACCATGACACCGACGATATCGTTATGTTCAGAATCTGGGGTTGTGTTCGGATCCGGATTGGTGTTGCCGCTCTCCCCTTGCCACACCACGGACGGCTTAAAAAGCCTTTCCATAAAGATGTTAGGTGGGACGGGGTCGTGCTTGGCGCCAATGCAGGCAAGGGCGTCCACTGCTTGATTACTTTCTCTAGCCACGTGATGAAACTCGAGCCCCTCAAACTGAGCCAACATTTTTAGGACGGCGTTGCGACAAGCCACCATCTTCGGTTCTTTGGCATCAAAATCTCCATTTATTTGAGATATGGCGAGGTTTGAGTCTCCGCTCACTTCCAGGCGTTGTATGCCCATGGAGACAGCCATCCAAAGACCATGCAATAAGGCCTCATATTCGGCTGCATTATTGGAATCTGTGTATAATATTTGTAGCATGTACTGGACTACATCTCCAGTGGGGGACGTTAAAACGACACCTGCTCCTAATCCTGCCAGCATTTTGGAACCATATAAATACATAACCTAGTTGGAATATGTGCCATACTCTTTAGGGAGTTCGGCCTCTGTCCATTCGGCGACGAAGTCCGCCAGTAATTGGGATTTGATGGCTCGATGCGGTTTGTATGTTATGTCGAATGGAAGGAGCTCAATGGCCCATTTGGCTATCCGGCCCGTAGCATCACGGTTGTTTATTATAACATTGAGTGGTACTTCGGAAGCCACTATGATAGAACATTCTTGGAAGTAGTGTCGTAGCTTCCGGGATGCCATGAAGACCGCGTATGCTATCTTTTGATAATGAGGGTACCGGGATTTGCATGGTGTCAGGACGGTGGATATGTAATATACCGGCTTCTGAAGTGGGAATTTGTGTCCGTCCTGCTCTCGCTCCACGACGAGCACGGCGCTCACCACCTGGTGTGTTGCCGATATGTATAATAACATGGGTTCACCAACGTTCAGTGCGGCCGAGATTTGGTTGGTCGAAAGAAGGGTTTTTATTTCTTCAATTCAGCTGTTGCCGCATCCATCCACTCAAAGTGATCGGTGCGCCAGAGGAGGCGATACAGTGGGAATGCCTTTTCTTCCAATCTGGAGATAAAGCGGCTTAAAGCTGCCACGCATCCTGTGAGCTTTTGGACCTATTTAAGGTCCGTTGGCGTAGCCAAATGTGACAAGGCTCGGATTTTGGCTGGATTTGCTTCAATTCCTCTATTGGAAATGATGAAGCCCAGTAGCTTTCCGGCAGGGACGTCGAAAACACACTTTTTCGGATTGAGCTTGATGTCATATGCACGGAGGTTGTCGAATGTGAGATGTAAATCGTCTATTAGTGAGTCGAGGTGCCTAGTTTTAATGACGACGTTGTCCACGTATGCTTCAATTGTCTTGCCGATCTGTTTCTCCAGGCATGTTTGAATCATGCTTTGGTATGTGGCCCCGGCATTTTTGAGCCCGAAGGGCATGGTGTTGAAGCAGAATGGCCCGTATGGGGTAATAAATGCCGTTGTGGCTTGATCGGACTCCTTCATTTTGATTTGATGGTATCTGGAATATGCGTCGAGGAAGAACAGTGAGTCGTGTCCTGCGGTGGCATCGATAATCTGGTCGATGCGGGGGATGGGGAAGGGATCCTTAGGGCATGCCTTATTGAGGTCTTTGAAATCGATGCACAGGCGCCAGGATTTATCATTCTTTGGCACCATCACCAAGTTTGCTAGCCAGTCCGGGTGTTTTATTTCTCTAATGAATCCGGCCTCGATTAGCTTGGCTAGCTCCTCCCCCATAGCCTGACGTTTGGGTTTGGAAAAGCACCGCAGTGTTTGTTTGACCGGTTTATATCCCTTCAATATGTTGAGGCTGTGTTCGGCCAATCTGCATGGGATTCCTAGCATATCAGAAGGGTGCTAGGCGAATATATCCCAGTTCTTGCGCAGAAACTCTCGTAGCGCGGTGTCGACCGTTGGGTCTAGTTGTGCCCCGATAGATGCTGTCTTCTTAGGGTCCGTTGGATGGACTTGGAATTTGACTATTTCTTCTGCTGGTCTGAAGGAGGTGGATTTGGGTCGTTTGTCCAGGATTACATCATCCCTATCCACCATGGAGCGTAATGCAGTTAATTCTTTGTCCGTGAGGGCTTCAGATAATGCCTCAAGGGCCAGGGATGCGGTTTTATTTTTGGCGCGGAGTGCTATGTCTGTATCACTAGCGAGAGTGATTTTTTCGTTGGGCCCAGGCATCTTGAGCTTCGTATACCCATAGTGAGGTATAGCCTAGAAGGGTGCAAATGGATCTCGCCCCAATAGGGCGTGACATCCACTATTGAAAGGGGCCACTTGGAAGGTTAGTTCTTCGGTCCGATAGTTCTCCGGTGTGCCGAATACCACGTCGAGCGTGATTTTTCCTACGCATCGCACCTCCCAACTAGGAATAATTCCCTGGAAGGCCGTGCTACTTTGCTTGATGCGGCTCATGTCTATTTCCATTTTACTGAGTGTATCCTCGTAAATGAGGTTTAGTCCGCTGTCGCCGTCCATGAGAACCTTGGTGAGCCGAAAGTCGTCCACGATCGAACTGAGGACCAAGGCGGCTGGTGCCCGGATTGTCCTGAATTTTCATTCGTCATCAGCATTGAAAGTTATGGCCGTGTCGTTCCAAGGGTTTGTTGCTGCGATTTGGCAGACTTCGGTGAGGTCGCGGAGTGCCCTTTTACGCTTATTGTTTGAAGTGAAAGTATCGAAGACCGTCAGTACTCTAAGGTCGTCGTCTTCTGGGGATATTGCTCTGGGTTATTTTTGGTGAGGATATCCTCGCCGCTCTTGGCCACCTGCCGGAGTATCCAACATGCTCTAAGGCTGTGGGTTGATATAGTATCCAGTGTTGTGTGTAACTTGCATGGTCCATCGAGCCATCCCTCCAGAATGGTTCCGCGTCCTGTAATGGGCTTATATTTCTTTATCATTGGGCCGGGCGTGCCACGAGAGTGCGTCCTTTTCACCTGAACGAGGGATTGGGTGGAAACTGGCGGTTCCCAGCAAGCTGCCTGAGTTTTCCAGGCGCTTTCCATTGCGCAGTACTTGTATACTATGGTTGCCAAGTCTGCGAAGCATGATATGCGGCGACGGTTGATGGCGTTGAGGATTCCTTCATCCATGCAATTGCTGCGGAACGCTGAGATTGCGTCTTCGTCGTGGCAATCTTAAATCTTATCTTTTACAAGGAGGAATCTGGCCCAGAAGTGGTGGACCGTTTCCTTATACTACTGTCATATGCCCATGAGAGCGCTTATATCTGGGTGGGTGGGTGGTTTGGTGGTTTGAAATACGAACCCTGACCCAATTTAGGATCCGGAGTTTGAAGAACTTCCGGACTTAGTAGTTCGGGCTCCGGGATGTCAACTGATTTTTTGGGCTTGTCGTCCGATTCTATGTTCGGAGGACAAGACTTGTCTTTCTGCAGGTAGGTGTCTGGCTCTTCAAGCTTGGAGATCCGAACGTAGTTCGTCCTGAATATAGAGGAAGAGTTGTCGTCTTGCTCTTCTACTACCGCTATTTGATGGGTGATCGGCGGAGTTTTAATTTCTCTCTGGTCGGGTTTAGGCCCAATCCGATCATAGTCTGTGGCGACCCCCAGGGCGGCGATGCGATCTAGGAGCTCGTTTAAAGATGATAGCTCCATCGGATCCATCTGCTTGGAGTACTTGGAGTCAACATGGAGGGGATTTTCGATGACCCAAGAAGTCATCGTCGTAACGGCCGAATGGGCAGTCACGATGAAGCCGCCCAGCCGGGGGGTTTGGCCGGGGCCAGTGTTCCTCCGGAGGTGACATTGTCCTTGAGAACAAGGCGAGCCATCGATCCTATCTTTCGACGTCACAGCAGAACTCTCAATGAAAGCACGAATGTCGGTGTCAAAACCGGCGGATCTCGGGTAGGGGTTCCCGAACTGTGCGTCTAAGGTCGATGGTAACAGGAGACAGGGGACACAATGTTTACCCAGGTTCGGGCCCTCTCTATGGAGGTAATACCCTACCTCGTGCTTGATAGATCTTGATGAATATGAGTATTACAAGATTTGATGTACCACGAGATCGTAATGGCTAAACCCTAAAAGTCTAGCCTGTCTGACTATGATTATGAGGATATATAGACCTAGCCCTCCGGTTTATATAGACACCGGAAGGATCTAGGGTTACATAAGGTTGGTTGCATAGAAAGAATCTTCATATTTGGTCGCCAAGCTTGCCTTCCACGCCAAGGAGAGTCCCATCCGGACACTGGTAGAGTCATTGGTCTTTGTATCTTCACGGACCATCAGTCCGGCCCATGTCCAAAAGGTCGGACGCCCGAGGACCCCTTAGTCCAGGACTCCCTCAATGCGCGCAGCACACCGTCCATTTCCTCCAAACAGGGGAACTCCCTGAGGAATAGGAAGAAGCAGAAAGAGTAGCCCGTCGGTCCAACATGTACCACTTTTTGGATAATACCCTGTACAGAAGGAGGGCAAATGGCGTGTAGCTAAACTGCATTCCTCAAGAGGACGGACTGGAGCAGTTGGCAGAGATACATGGAGGCGTATGTGGCTCCCACATAGGGCCGAGAGCCCTTGCCGGCAAGGCATTCTGGCAAGGTTTCTTCTGGCCCACAGCCCTCCAGGATGTCGCTACACTAGTAACCAAGTGTGAAGCGTGCCATTTCCATTCAAAGAAGCTTCATCAGCCAGCTCAAGCCCTTCAAACAATCCCTCTCTCCTGGCCATATTCGGTCTAGGGGCTCGACATACAGGGCCCCATCCCCCGCGCTGTCAGGGGCTTTGAGTACTTGTATGTTGCAATCGACAAGTTCACAAAGTGGCCCGAAGTGGCAGCAGTGAGGAAGGTGATAGCACAGTCATCCGTCACGTTCTTCAAGGGGCTACTTTCCCGTTTTGGTGTGCCAAACAGGGTCATCACCGACAACAGCACACAGTTCACAAGCCGCACCTTCATGCAATACATCCAGGACCTCGGCAGCAAGGTCTGTTTTGCTTCAGTGGCGCACCCACGGAGCAACGGCCAGTCGGAGAGGGCAAATGCTAAAGTACTGCGAGGCGCAAGGACAAAGACTTTTGATAGGCTGCACAAGTGTGGAAGGCGCTGGATTGATGAGTTGTCGGCGGTTATTTGGTCGATCAGAATGATGCCAAATCGAGCCACCGACCAGACACCCTTTGCCCTGGTATACAGGGCAGAAGCAATTCTCCCCGTGGAACTCACATACGGGTCACCTCGAGTGTTCGCTTATGATGAGCTCGAGTAAGAGTAGTTGTGGCAAGATGACGCGATGCTCCTTGAGGAGGATCGTCTTCGGGCAGCTGTGCGAGCTGCACGCTACCAGCAAGCCTTAGGTCTCTATCATAGCCGCAAGGTTCATGCCCAAAGTTTTGAGGAAGGCGACCTTGTTCTTCCGCGCGTTCAGTCGACCAAGAATTCCAACAAGTTGACACCAAAGTGGGAAGGCCCTTATCGGGTAACGCGAGTCACCAGGCCTGGCGCAGTCTACCTGGAGACCAAAGATGGTATTCCAATGAGCAAATCCTGGAACATCGAACATCTTCATAAGTTTTACCCATGAGGCATGGTTGTCGGGCCTCCCGGCAAACTACCTTTTGTACAAGCCTTGCCGACAAGGCATGTAACCCTTTGTACGGAGCCAGGCGCAGACCCTGAGCATAAATCAAGAAGCGCTGGCACCCTAAGTCTTAGCATGCATGCTACGTTGAGTCTCTCTTTTTGTTAGGGTTGATAGTGCTCAGCGGCAACTAACCCCTAGCATAGAGGTCGAGTGTGTGTCCTTCTATCCTTTCCAGCCTTTCTTTGGTTCACAGGCTGCACAGGCATTTCTGCCGAACCATCTAAGAGCAGGGAGACAGACTGACATCCTTGACCCCGGCAAGCCATTGCCGGGGGCTGCTGATTCAAGTATCTAACCACGGGAAGCCAAGGTTGCCGGGGGCTGCAGATTCAGATAAGTCTTTTATCTCCTGTTATGCATTTCCGTATGGGACTTGGATGTATGAGACTTCGTTTGTTCCCGGGCCACCATGATCCCCCTTTCCTATGCCCAAGAACTCTTCTTTGGGCCAGAACTTGGTTGTAGTTGCGGTGAAAAGGAAACAAATGAAGGGCCTAATCCTACTCCGCCCCTGCCTCCGCCAAGAGCATGTGTATGGTCGAGCTATGAAGTGGGAGGACGGCAAGGTCTGCTGCCGGGCAACTAAGATAGCAAGGACTCGTCCCTTGGTGTGAGCCTTGCTCACGCACAAAATAACCCAGCAAGCCCCCTTTTTCATTAATACATTGCGAACAAGTACAACTCATATGGAATGTAAACATGAGCAAGGGGATTACAAGTTTTAAATCTAACAAATGCCTGCAGGTTTAAAAAAGAGATAAGTGCCCCGTAATCCCCGTTCTTGCCCCTTTCCTCCCAGGTGCGGTAGGTGAAGGCAAAACAGAAGCGGCGGGGAACACGCCGATGGAGAGCTTGACGAGGAAGACCCTCGGCAGGGCATGTGGCCTAGGGAGGAGGGCGGCGCGGTCAGTCGGAGTCAGCGTCCTCCTGCCTGACGCCCTCGTCGCCGCTGTCGCTGTCCTCGTCGTCACTCCCGCTCGAGGAGGAGGTTTCGTCGTCACTGAAGCTCTCCACGCAGCACCTTAGGCGAGTCCCCAAGTGCCCGAAAACCTTGACGGAGAGCAGGCCGTTCTCCATCAATTTGAAGTGGAGGACGAGCCCCTCCGACAGGCTATGGGCACGGGCGATGGCTTTCCACCCACGGAGGAGATACATGACATGAGGGGCGGGGAAGTCGACATCGACCCGCATGCCGCCATTCCTGCAGCCCCTCATATGCATCCTCAATGCTTGTGGCGGGTCGACCTTCATCTCCCGAGCGAACGGAGTGGGGAGACGATGGCGACCGCATACTGGCTTGTGCAACCTGATGAAGAATTCGCGGGGCTAGTCTCCGACATGGCCCTCCATTGGTGGAAGAGCCGCTGTCGGAGGCGTGGCCGGTGTGCCGCCCCGTCCTCCTCTCCCCCGAGCGCCACGGCGGCCTCGACCTCTCCCCCTCCCTCTTCCTCTCGCGCCCGGCTCCGCCGCCATGAGCTCTTGGGGAGGGGGGGCACGCTGTCGAGTTGAGACTCTCGTCGCTGCCATTGGAGCACCGGCGCGCCCTATCGCCATAGCGAAGGGATGGAAGGAGATGGATGTTGGAGGATTGAAGGATGCCATCCCCCTCCCCTCCTTATAAAGGGGCGGGGTTGGGGCTCGGCTGCCCCACTTAACCAATCCGACCGCTAGGGGTGTAGGGAATCGGGACCGACCTGCTGCTCCTATCAGCGGCGACCCGGTTTCCCCCCCTTGCCATTAAGGCCCGTGCCCTTCGCGTCCGCGGTCTACCCTCCTTGGGGCATGGGGGACATGTGGCGAGCAGGCCAGAATCAAGAAGACAAGTGAAGCGACTATTTTCCACCCCGTGACCTTGGGGCACGGGCACCTTGAAGGCCATGACCCGAGTCCACTTAGTAAATGGGCCACACCCCTGTGTTTTCCTCTTTTTATGGGGAAGCCGCGGGCCGCCTATTTACCATTTACCACGATGTGAAGCAGGCGTGCAGCAACCGCCCCACCCACGACCCCCACATCACACCTTCAACACGGGTCCTGGGGAAGCACAACTGGCGAGGGAGTTACTATGGTAAAACTCCGCCGCACGCGCACCCGCGCACCGTTCTTGGCCTGACCCAATAACGCTCTGCACTTATATGTGGCCCAAGCCCAGGGGCTCCTGTCAGTGTACAAAAGTAGGGGTCCTTTTTGTACCCCTTTACTTGTGCGCGAGCAGTCGCAGCCACACGCCTGCAGCCACGCTTTGCGGGACAGAAGAGGAAGCGAAGACCCAAGACTACCAGAGCAGCGCCAAGCCGAGGGCGCGAGAAGCAGAGGGACAAGGTGGGCTTTCTCTGGCAAGAGCCTTGCCGGGGGAGCTTGTGTAGCCCCGGCAAGAGTCTTGCCAGGGAAACTTGCACAACACCAGCAGAGCCACCACCCTTGAGCCTAAGAGTTCCGACACCGTCAACCACATCGGAACCAAGGCTCGGGAGGCACCTCCATGGTGGCATGCAGATATTCATGAAGACAAAGTGGATGCGAGGCCTAGATAGGAACCAAGAAACAAGACAACAGCAAGGATCCGTGTCTAGGATGCCCATGAGGCCCCGGCAAGGCTCCTGCCAAAGATACCCACGAGGCCCCGGTAAGACTCTTGCCGAGGGCGCCCACAAGGCCCCGGCAAGACCCTTGCCGGGAAGATCAGCAAGACCGCGGCAAGGCCTTGCGGCCCCATCGCCACCCCAGCTCAGAGGCCGACCCACCAACTAAATAGGTACCCACGTGGCAGTACGTGGCTCCTAAGACAACTAGTCAAGCACCTACATGGTGGCATGCAGATCTTCGTGAAGACCCTGCCACCATGCCAGCTCAGCAGCCTGCCAGCCTACATGGCGTTGCATGCCTCGTTGACCTGGACGCGTGTCGGAGCAAGGCGAAGCGACGACGGACCGGACGGGCTTCGTTGCCGTCCCCGATAAAGCAAGAGGACACCTAAGTAGCGCATTTAATGCGTTTTGTCCCGTGATGTCAGGCGATAAACTCGACTAATGTACAACTGTCCACCTCCTGTGTGCCACTGTGGTGGCCCCTTTGACTATAAAAGGAGGCCCGCAACATACTGTGAGAGGATTTGAACTTTCTGGACCCTGCACGCTTTGTAGCTAGTCCAAGAACACTAGATAAATACAAACCAGCAAGAGTAGGGTATTACGCATCACTTGCAGCCTGAACCTGGATAAACTCCCCCGTGTTGATCTTCTAAACCCGCTCTTTCCACAGCCCTGCGTCCGCCAACCGTAGAAGGGATTCCCTGTGATCACATAGGTGTCGTTCTCACCGACACTTGTCCTCAAGCGAAAACAGAAATCGGAAAATATGTCCAAATGCTTTGAGAGAGGGGTGTCAATAAAAACGAAATACATGCATAGAAGCATGATGTTGATTATTATAGCAGCAACAAAATTAAACATAAGACTTTTATCATAGAACTTTTATCATATACTTCTCATGAATAAGTAACAATTCATCACACAATCGAAGTATAATGAAAAAACTCTATTAAAAAACCAACAAACTATGATCTCAGTCAACTTTGCAACTACAATTCATCATCTTTTCGGGAAGGGTCACGTATCGGAGCCTTTAGGCAACTCCACATACTCAACCATCATATAGTCTTCTATGATTGCTAACACTCAGCGCGTACACATGAGCAAAACGTTTCAACCGGACACATAGGAAGATAGGGGCTTATAGTTTCGTCTCCCAACGTACTCACCTCAAGGGTGATGTCAACAATAATAACTCATGCTATCTATATTCTAGGTCAAAATGACTTATATATATCAGAAGATGGGCACCGGAGGTGGGTCGGGCTGAGCACAACCCACCAGGGCGCGCCTGGGGGGCAGGCGCTCCTTGGTGTCTTGTGCTCACCAGGTGCCCCTCCTCCGGTGATTATTTGCTCAAGTATTTCTTATTTATTCCATAAAAAGTCCTCATGAAGTTTCAGCTTGTTTTGAGTTGTGCAGAATAGGTGACCTGACGTAGCTTTTCCAGGTCCAGATTTCCAGCTACCAGAATTCTCCCTCTTTGTGTGTACCTTGCATATTATGAGAGAAAAGGCATTAGACTCCAAAAAGTATTATTATGCATAAAAACATTATAAATAACAGTAGGTAAACATGATGCAAAATGGACGTATCAACTCCCCAAGCTTAGACCTCGCTTGTCCTCAAACCAAAACCGAAATCGAAAAACATGTCCACATGCTTACAGAGAGAGGAGTCGATAAAAACAAAATACAGACATAGAAGCATCATGTAGATTATTATAACAGCAACAAATTTAACATAAAACTTTTATCATAGGACTTTTATCATAGACTTCTCATGAATAAGTATCAATTCATCACACTATCGAAGTATAAAGCATAAACTTTATTGGAAACCAACAAACTATGTTCTCAATCAACTTTACAACTACAATTCATCATGTTTTCAGGAAGGGTCACGTATCGGAGCCTTTAGGCAAGTCCACATACTCAACCATCATATAGTCTTCTATGATTGCTAACACTCACCACATACACACGAGCAAAACGTTTCAACCGGACACATAGAAAGATAGGGGCTTATAGTTTTGCCTCCCAATGTATTCACCTCAAGGGTGATGTCAACAATAATAACTCATGCTACCCATATTCAACTGGACATATGTGCCTAGATCTTTCCTCACCACATGACGCTTGCCAAAGGATAAAAATAAAAAAAAGGAATAGAAGGAAAACTTTGACTCTTTGCATAAAAGTAAATACATAAAAGTAAAAGATAGGCCCTTCGCAGAGGGAAGCAGAGGTTGCCATGCACTTATTTGTTTGTATGCTCAACCCCTTAGTGCAAAAGAACATCACGTTACACTGCCCCTTGTGCTAGCAACCTTTATTATGTAGTCTGTCGCTTTTATTCTTCACCATCACAAGTTCGTGCAACGCTCAATTTTGTCTTACACTAAATGATCTCACACATTTAGAAGCATTTTTATTGCCTTTTTGCACCGATGACAACTTACTTGCGGGATCTTGCTCAATCCCTAGGTAGGTATGTGGACACATGAAAATAAGATTTGGGTTTAAGGGTTTTTGGATGCACAAGTAGTATCTCTACTTAGTGCGGAATTTTTGGCTAGCAAAGATAGGGGGCAAGCACCACATGTTAAAGGATCTATGAAAATATGACTTCTATGTGAATATAAACAAACATAAACCATTAAGTTGTCTTCCTTGTCCAACGTCAACAATTTTGGCATATAATATTTTGATGACGGCCCACAATCACAAAAGATTTCTAGGATAGTATATTTATATGTGAATCTTCACTTCCCTTATTAATTCTTTCATGAGTTGCATCATTACTAATGCTATGTTTGTCAATCTCTAATAAAATTTTCTACTCATACTTTTCCTTATGTGGTGTCATCACCTACCATAGGATTAGTATATGATCTTTTCATTATTTCCTTCCTTTTATTTATTTCCTTTCTCTTTTTCTTTCTTATTTATTTTCTTTAATTGCAACATGAAAGTAAAGAAAGCAAAAACCCAAACTAAACTTTATTATATAACTTGCACACGATTACAAGGATAGATCACTAAGCAAACTCTCAAGGAAGAAAGGATCGAACTAACTTTTATTCATCTAAAGCAAAAAGATCAAACTAAAATAAGTAAAAGAAAAAAGATAGTGGGATGATACGATACCGAGGCACCTCCCCCAAGCTTGGCGGAAGCCAAGGGGAGTGCCCATACCCGATACTCAATTATCATTTGGTGGTGGAGAAGATGATGTTGGTGATGAAGCGATCCTGTGCTTAAGGATCACGAGATACTCCAATCGATGGATGACGCTCCGGAGATGGATGACGCTCCGGAGATGGATGATATCCTATTGATTTCGCGAGTGAGATACTTATTTTGTATGTGAACTATTTCAATGATGCGAAAAGCCTCAATCTCAGCAGGAGTAAGGTGAGTAAGGTAGGGCTTAAGGATATCTTCTTCCTCCTCCTTGTCCAATAGTGCTTGCTCTACCACCATGGATGGATCTACGGTAGCCTCCTTGCCCTTGCCTCCCTTGATGGCGTCCGTAGGCTCCTCCCGCTTCATCTCGATCTTCATCAACCAAGCAACTTCGTCAATGTTGTTGGAGGAGCAGGAAGACATGATGCCTGGCTTGATAAATCTGATCGGAAACAACAAGGAAAGAGAACAGAGGATTTCTCTGAGATGCGGTGATCAACAGGTTCGGGAAGTATATATAGATTTTTTTATCTTGGAGAACAAGCATATGGAAGAAAAACGGAGTCCAGAAGGTGTCCCACGTGGGCA
This sequence comes from Triticum aestivum, assembly GCF_018294505.1. NCBI lineage: Eukaryota > Viridiplantae > Streptophyta > Magnoliopsida > Poales > Poaceae > Triticum > Triticum aestivum. The sequence continues at coordinate 91,512,662 of NC_057806.1, read as the reverse complement.
CAACAGACCTGGCCGCGCTTGCCTGGCGCGCCCTCGTGTCTTGTGCCCACCAGGGTACGCTTCCTAGAAGTTTCTTTATTTCCTAAAATTTTAAATATTCCAAAACTGATAAAAAATATTTTTGCGGATTTTTCGGAGTCTGTTTACTTACCATATCACGTACCTCCTTATTTTCACGATTCTGGAGTGTTCCGAAAGGACTCTTTTATGTGTACTTCTGGTGTCAAAGTTTGGATAATTTTACTTTCAACATTAATGGGCGTACCTGAGATATAATGTTTTATTCATTGACCATTGACAACCTTCGGGTTAGTACCTTTGGAATTATTTATTTTGATGGCTCCAGACCGATAAACCTCCTCGATGACATATGGGCGTTCCCAGTTTGAGAGGAGTTTTCCTGCAAAGAATCTGAAATGAGAGTTGGACAAAAGAACATATTCTCCAACTTTAAACTCACGCTTTTGGATTCTTTTGTCATGCCATCTTTTAACTTTTTCTTTGAATAATTTTGCATTTTCATAAGCTTGGGTTCTCCATTCACGTAATGAGCTAATATCAAATAACCTCTTTTCACCAGCAAGTTGAAATCATAATTAAGTTCTTTGATTGCCCAATATGCTTTGTGTTCTAACTCAAGAGGCAAATGACAAGCTTTTCCATAAACCATTTTATAAGGAGACATACATATAGGATTTTTATATGTTGTTCTATAAGCCCAAAGTGCATCGTCTAATTTCTTAGACCAATTCTTCCTGGACCTATTGTCAGTCTTTTGCAAAATTAATTTTATTTCTCTATTGCTAAGTTCAACTTGACCACTATGTTGGGGAACGCGGTACTTCAAAAAATTTACCTACAATCACGCAAGATCTATCTAGGAGATGCATAGCAACGAGAGGGGAGAGTGTGTCTACGTACCCTTGTAGACCGAAAGCAGAAGCATTTAGTAACGCGGTTGATGTAGTCGAACGTCTTCGCGATCCAACCAATTCAAGTACCGAGCGCACGGCACCTCCGCGATCAGCACACGTTCAGATCGATGATGTCCCTCGAACTCTTGATCCAGATGAGACCGAGGGAGAGTTCCGTCGGCACGACGGTGTGGTGACGCTGATGATGAAGTTACCGACGCAGGGCTTCGCCTAAGCACTACAACGATATGACTGAGGTGTGTGATACGTCTTCAACGTATCTATAATTTTTGATTGCTCCATGCTACTTTATCTACTGTATTGGACTATATTGGGCTTTATTTTCCACTTTTATATTATTTTTGGGACTAACCTATTAATCGGAGGCCCAGCCCAGAATTGATGTTTTTTGCCTATTTCAGTATTTCGAGGAAACAAAATATCAAACAGAGTACAAACGGAATGAAACCTTCGGGAACATGATCTTCTCACCTAACGTGATCTAGGAGACTTGGACCCTACTCCAAGAAGTTTCCGGGGAGGTCACGAGGGTGGAGGGCGTCCCCCTGGGCGCGCCCCCTACCTCGTGGGCCCCTCGGAGCTCCACCGACGTGCTCCTTCCTCCTATATATACCTACGTACCCCCATTAGACCAAAGACGGAGCCAAAAACCTAATTCCACCACCGCAACTTCCTGTATCCACGAGATCCCATCTTGGGGCCTGTTCCGGAGCTCCGCCGGAGAGGGCATCCATCATGGAGGGCTTGTACATCAACACCATAGCCCTTTCGATGAAGTGTGAGTAGTTTACTTCAGACCTTCGGGTCCATAGCTAGTAGCTAGATGGCTTCTTCTCTCTTTTTGGATCTCAATACAATGTTCTCCCCCTCTCTCGTGGAGATCTATTCGATGTAATCTTCTTTTTGCGGTGTGTTTGTTGAGACCGATGAATTGTGGGTTTATGATCCAACTTGTCTATGAATAATATTTGAATCTTCTCTGAATTCTTTTATGTATGATTGAGTTATCTTTGCAAGTCTCTTCGAATTATCCGTTTGGTTTGGCCAACTAGATTGGTAGTTCTTGCAATGGGAGAAGTGCTTAGCTTTGGGTTCAATCTTGCGGTGTCCTTACTCAGTGACAGAAAGAGTTGCAAGGCACGTATTGTATTGTTGCCATCGAGGATAACAAGATGGGGTATTTATCATATTGCATGAATTTATTCCTCTACATCATGTCATCTTGCTTAAGGCGTTACTCTGTTTTTAACTTAATACTCTAGATGCATGCTGGATAGCGGTCGATGAGTGGAGTAATAGTAGTAGATGCAGGCAGGAGTCGGTCTACTTGTCACGGACGTGATGCCTATATACATGATCATACCTAGATAACCTCATAACTATGCTCAATTCTATCAATTGCTCAACAGTAATTTGTTCACCCACCGTAGAATATCTATGCTCTTGAGAGAAGCCACTAGTGAAACCTATGGCCCCCGGGTCTATTCTCATCATATCAATCTCCATTACTTTATTTTACTTGTTTTGCTTTTACTTTTCACTTTGCATCTTTATACCAAAAATACCAAAAAATATTATCTCTATCAGATCTCACTCTCGTAAGTGACCGTGAAGGGATTGACAACCCCTAAGCGTTGGTTGCGAGTTGCTACCGTTTTGTGCAGGTACGAGGGACTTGCGCGTGACCTCCTACTGGATTGATACCTTGGTTCTCAAAAACTGAGGGAAATACTTACGCTACTGTGCTGCATCACCCCCTCCTCTTCGGGGAAAACCAACACTAGCTCGAGACGTAGCAAGAAGGATTTCTGGCGCCGTTGCCGGGGAGGCCTACGCCAAGTCAAGTCAAGATTTACTCTCCCGTCAACGAGCCATTTCTAGCGCCGTTGCCGGGGAAGCCTACGCAAAAGTCACATACCAAGTACCCATCACAATCTCTATCTCTCGCATTACATCTTTGCCATTTGCCTCTCGTTTTCCTCTCCCCCACTTCACCCTTGCCATTTTATTTGCCCTCTCTTTCCCTTTGCCTTTTCTTTGCTCGTGTGTTAGTTTGCTTGCTTGTCATGATGGCCCAAGATGCTACCAAATTGTGTGACTTCACCAATACCAATAACAATGATTTCCTTAGCACTCCGATTGCTCCTCTTGCCAATACTGAATCTTGTGAAATCAATACTGCTTTGTTGAATCTTGTTATGAAAGATCAATTCGCCAGCCTTCCTAGTGAAGATGTCGCTACTCATCTAAATGGCTTTGTTGATTTATGTGATATGCAAAAGAAAAAGGATGTCGATAATGATGTCATTAAATCGAAGCTATTTCCTTTTTTGCTTAGAGATCGTGCTAAAGCGTGGTTTTCATCTTTGCCTAAAAATAGTATTGATTCTTGGAACAAGTGCAAAGATGCTTTTATCTCTAAGTATTTTCCTCCCGCTAAGATTATCTCTCTTAGGAATGATATTATGAATTTTAAGCAACTTGATCATGAACATGTTGCACAAGCTTGGGAGAGAATGAAATTAATGCTACGTAATTGTCCTACTCATGGTTTGAACTTATGGATGATTATACAAAATTTTTATGCTGGATTGAATTTTGCTTCTAGAAATCTTTTAGATTCGGCCGCGGGAGGCACTTTTATGGAAATCACTTTAGGAGATGCTACTAAACTCCTAGATAATATTATGGTCAATTATTCTCAATGGCATACTGAAAGATCTACTAATAAAAAAGTGCATGCTATAGAAGAAATCAATGTTTTGAGTGAAAAGATGGATGAACTTAGGAATTTATTTGTTAAGAGTGTTTCTTCTGATCCCAATAATATGCCTTTATCTACTTTGCTTGAGAATAATAATGAATCTATGGATGTGAATTTTGTTGGTAGGAATAGTTTTGGTAACAACGCGTATAGAGGGAATTTTAATTCTAGGCCTTATCCTAGTAATCCTTCTAATAATTATGGAAATTCCTACAACAACTCTTATGGAAATTTTAATAAGATGCCCTCTGAATTTGAGAGTAGTGTTAAAGAATTTATGAATTCGCAAAAGAATTTCAATGCTTTGCTTGAAGAGAAATTGCTTAAAGTTGATGATTTGGCTAGGAACGTTGATAGAATTTCTCTTGAGGTTGATTCTTTAAAGCTTAGATCTATTCCTCCTAAGCATGATATCAATGAGTCTCTCAAAGCCATGAGAATTTCCATTGATGAGTGCAAAGAAAGAACCGCTAGGATGCGTGCTTACAAAGATGCCTTTATTAAAGCGTGTTCTTCTAAATCCTATGAAAATCAAGATGAAGATCTGAAAGTTATTGATGTGTCCCCTATTAAATCTTTGTTTTGCAATGTGAATCTTGATGAATCTGATTATGATCTTCCCTTACCTAGAAGGCGTTCTAAGAATTCTGAGTTTTTAGATCCTGATGATGAAATTGATAAAAAAGGGATTGAAAGAAATAAAAATCTAGATATTGCTAAACCCACTATTTTGGATCTCAAGGAATTTAACTATGAAAATTGCTCTTTAATTGATTGTATTTCCTTGTTGCAATCCGTGTTAAATTCTCCTCATGCTTATAGTCGAAATAAGGCCTTTACTGAACACATTGTTGACGCCTTAATGCAATCTTATGAAGAAAAGCTTGAGTTGAAAGTTTCTATCCCTAGAAAACTCCATGATGAGTGGGAACCTACAATTAAGATTAAAATTAAAAATTACGAGTTTTATGCTTTGTGTGATTTGGGTGCTAGTGTCTCTACTATCCCCAAAGCTTTGTGTGATCTGCTAGATTTCCGTGACTTTGATGATTTCTCTCTAAACTTGCATCTTGCGGATTCCACTGTTAAAAAGCCTATGGGAAGAATTAATGATGTTCTTATTGTTGCAAATAGGAATTATGTGCCCGTAGATTTTATCGTTCTTGATATAGATTGCAATCCTTCATGTCCTATTATTCTTGGTAGACCTTTCCTTAGAACGATTGGTGCAATTATTGATATGAAGGAAGGGAATATTAAATTCCAATTTCCCTTAAAGAAGGGCATGGAACACTTTCCTAGAAAGAAAATAAAATTACCATATGAATCTATCATGAGAGCCACTTATGGATTGCCTACCAAAGATGGCAATACCTAGATCTATCCTTGCTTTTATGCCTAGCTAGGGGCGTTAAACGATAGCGCTTGTTGGGAGGCAACCCAATTTTATTTTGTGTTTTTTGTTTTTGGTTTTGTTTAGGAATAAATAATCCATCTAGATTCTGTTTAGATGTGGTTTTATCTTTTAATTAGTGTTTGTGCCAAGTTAAACCTATTAGATCTTCTTGGAAGATAGTTATTTGATCTTGCTGTAATTTCCAGAATCTTTGCGCTCAGTGCCCGAATTGTCAAAAATCACCAGAACGTGATAAAATAGTGATTCCAATTGCTGCTGATCAATAAACAAATTTCCCAGGTCTTCTAATTTTGGTAGAATTTTTTGGGTTCCAGAAGTTTGCGTTAGTAACAGATTACTACAGACTGTTCTGTTTTTGACAGATTCTGTTTTGCGTGTGTTGTTTGCTTATTTTGATGAATCTATGGCTAGTAAAATAGTTTATAAACCATAGAGAAGTTGGAATACAGTAGGTTTAACACCAATACAAATAAAGAACAAGTTCACTACAGTACCTTAAAGTAGTCTTTTGTTTTCTTTCTCTAACGGAGCTCACGAGATTTCTATTGAGTTTTGTGTTGTGAAGTTTTCAAGTTTTGGGTGAATTCTTTTGATGGATTATGGAACAAGGAGTGGCAAGAGCCTAAGCTTGGGGATGCCCATGGCACCCCCAAGATAATCCAAGGACACCAAAAAGTCAAAGCTTGGGGATGCCCCGGAAGGCATCCCCTCTTTCGTCCACTTCCATCGGTAATTTACTTGGAGCTATATTTTTATTCACCACATGATATGTGTTTTGCTTGGAGCGTCTTGTATTATTTGTGTCTTTGCTTGTTAGTCTACCACAATCATCCTTGCTGTACACACCTTTTGAGAGAGCCATGTATGAATTGAAATTTGTTAGAATACTCTATGTGCTTCACTTATATCTTTTGAGCTTGATAGTTTACTCTATGTGCTTCACTTATATCTTTTTGAGCGTGATAATTTTTGCTCTAGTGCTTCACTTAGATCTTTTAGAGCACGGTGGTGGTTTGTTTTAAAGAAACTTGATCTCTCATGCTTCACTTAGATTATTTTGAGAGTCGTTAATAGCATGGTAATTTGCTTAATGTTAATATACTTGGTATTCAAGATATGTGAAACTTTCTTTTTAGTGGGTTGAATACTAAGATAAGTTTGATGCTTGATAATTGTTTTGAGATATGGAGGTGATAATATCATAGTCGTGCTAGTTGAGTAGTTGTGAATTTGAGAAATACTTGTGTTGAAGTTAGCAAGTCCCGTAGCATGCACGTATGGTTAAAGTTGTGTAACAAATTTGAAGCATGAAGTGTACCTGGCTTGTGCATCCTTATGAGTGGCGGTCGGGGACGAGCGATGGTCTTTTCCTACCAATCTATCCCCCTAGGAGCATGCGCGTAGTACTTGATTTTTGATGACTTCTAAATTTTTGCAATAAGTATATGAGTTCTTTTGACTAATGTTGAGTCCATGGATTATACGCACTTTTACCTTTCCGCCATTTGCTAGCCTCTTCGGTACCGTGCATTGCCCTTTCTCACATTGAGAGTTGGTGCAAACTTCGCCGGTGCATCCAAACCCCGTGATATGATACGCTCTTTCACACATAAACCTCCCTATATCTTCCTCAAAACAGCCACCATACCTACCTATCATGGCATTTCCATAGCCATTCCGAGATATATTGCCATGCAACTTCCATCATCATCATCATCATCATGACATGCTTTACTTTTGTCATATTGCCATTGCATGATCTTGTAGTTGACATCGTATTTGTGGCAAAGCCACCATGCATTATTTTTCATACATGTCACTCTTGATTCATTGCACCATCCCGGTACACCGCCGGAGGCATTCATATAGAGTCATATCTTGTTCTAGTATCGAGTTGTAATCATTATGTTGTAATCAATAGAAGTGTGATGATCATCATTATTAGAGCATTGCCCAATCAAAAAAAAAGAGAAAGGCCAAAAAGAAAAAAAGAAAGGCCCAAAAAAAGAGAAAATAAAAAGGGCAATGCTACTATCTTTTTTTTCACACTTGTGCTTCAAAGTAGCACCTTGTTCTTCATGTAGTGAGTCTCATATATTGTGCTTCAAAGTAGCACCATGATTTTCATATAGTGAGTCTCATAAGTTGTCTTGTTCATACTAGTGGGAATTTTTCATTATAGAACTTGGCTTGTATATTCCAATGATGGGCTTCCTCAAAATGCCCTAGGTCTTCATGAGCAAGCAAGTTGGATGCACACCCACTAGTTTTCTTTTGTTGAGCATTCTTAGCTCTAGTGCATCCATTGCATGGCAATCCCTACTCCTTGCATTAACATCAATTGATGGGCATCTCCATAGCTCATTGATTAGCCTCGTTGATGTGAGACTTTCTCCTTTTTTGTCTTCTCCACACAATCCCCATCATCATATTCTATACCACCCATAGTGCTATGTCCATGGCTCGCGCTCATGTATTGCGTGAAGGTTGAAAAAGTTTGAGATTATTTGAGTATGAAACAATTGCTTGGCTTGTCATCGGGGGTATAGAAGTTGGGAACATCTTTGTGTGACGAAAATGAAGCATAGCCTAACTATATGATTTTGTAGGGATGAACTTCCTTTGGCCATGTTATTTTGAGATGACATAATTGTTTGATTAGTATGCTTGAAGTATTATCATTTTTATGTCAATATGAACTTTTGTCTTGAACCTTTCGGATCTGAATATTCATACCATGATTAAGAAGATTTACATTGAAATTATGCCAAAGTATCACTCCGCATCAAAAATTCTCTTTTTATCATTTACCTACTCGAGGACGAGCAGGAATTAAGCTTGGGGATGCCTGATACGTCTCCAACGTATCTATAATTTTTGATTGCTCCATGCTACTTTATCTACTGTTTTGGACTATATTGGGCTTTATTTTCCACTTTTATATTATTTTTGGGACTAACCTATTAACCGGAGGCCCAGCCCAGAATTGCTGTTTTTTGCCTATTTCAGTATTTCGAGGAAACAGAATATCAAACGGAGTCCAAACGGAATGAAACCTTCGGGAACGTGATCTTCTCACCGAACGTGATCCAGGAGACTTGGACCCTACTCCAAGAAGTTTCCGGGGAGGTCACGAGGGTGGAGGGCGCCCCCCTGGGCGCGCCCCCTGCCTCGTGGGCCCCTCGGAGCTCCACCGACGTGCTCCTTCCTCCTATATATACCTACGTACCCCCATTAGACCAAAGACGGAGCCAAAAACCTAATTCCACCGCCGCAACTTCCTGTATCCACGAGATCCCATCTTGGGGCCTGTTCCGGAGCTCCGCCGGAGAGGGCATCCATCACGGAGGGCTTCTACATCAACACCATAGCCCTTCCGATGAAGTGTGAGTAGTTTACTTCAGACCTTCGGGTCCATAGCTAGTAGCTAGATGGCTTCTTCTCTCTTTTTGGATCTCAATACAATGTTCTCCCCCTCTCTCGTGGAGATCTATTCGATGTAATCTTCTTTTTGCGGTGTGTTTGTTGAGACCGATGAATTGTGGGTTTATGATCCAACTTATCTATGAATAATATTTGAATCTTCTCTGAATTCTTTTATGTATGATTGAGTTATCTTTGCAAGTCTCTTCGAATTATCCGTTTGGTTTGGCCAACTAGATTGGTAGTTCTTGCAATGGGAGAAGTGCTTAGCTTTGGGTTCAATCTTGCGGTGTCCTTACTCAGTGACAGAAAGAGTTGCAAGGCACGTATTGTATTGTTGCCATCGAGGATAACAAGATGGGGTATTTATCATATTGCATGAATTTATTCCTCTACATCATGTCATCTTGCTTAAGGCGTTACTCCGTTTTTAACTTAATACTCTAGATGCATGCTGGATAGCGGTCGATGAGTGGAGTAATAGTAGTAGATGCAGGCAGGAGTCGGTCTACTTGTCACGGACGTGATGCCTATATACATGATCATACCTAGATAACCTCATAACTATGCTCAATTCTATCAATTGCTCAACAGTAATTTGTTCACCCACCGTAGAATATCTATGCTCTTGAGAGAAGCCACTAGTGAAACCTATGGCCCCCGGGTCTATTCTCATCATATCAATCTCCATTACTTTATTTTACTTGTTTTGCTTTTACTTTTTACTTTGCATCTTTATACCAAAAATACCAAAAATATTATCTCTATCAGATCTCACTCTCGTAAGTGACCGTGAAGGGATTGACAACCCCTAAGCATTGGTTGCGAGTTGCTACTGTTTTGTGCAGGTACGAGGGACTTGCGCGTGACCTCCTACTGGATTGATACCTTGGTTCTCAAAAACTGAGGGAAATACTTACGCTACTGTGCTGCATCACCCCCTCCTCTTCGGGGAAAACCAACGCTAGCTCGAGACGTAGCAGTGTGTAACTGTGGAGGGGGACACCGCACACGGCTAAAAGATCAACTTGTGTGTCTATGGGGTGCCCCCTGGCCACATATATAAAGGAGGGGAGGGAAGAGGTGGCCGGCCCAAGGGGGGCGCCCCAGGTGTGGGGAATCCTACTAGGACTCCCTAGTCCAAGTAGGATTCCCTTCCTCTTTCCTATTCCTAGTAGGAGAAGGAGGGAAGGAGAATGAGGAGAGATGGAAAGGGGGCCGCCCCAACCCTAACCCAATTCGGATTGGGCTTGTGGTGGCGCCACTCCTTGGCCGGCCTCCTCTCTTCCACCACTAGGCCCATGAGGCCCAATAACTTCCTGGGGGGTGGGTCCGGTACTCCAAAATGACCCAAACCATTCCGGTGTCCGAATGTAACCTTCCAATATATGGATCTTTATGTCTCGACCATTTCGAGACTCATCGTCATGTCTGTGATCTCATCCGGAACTCCGAACAACATTCGGTCATCAAATCACATAACTCATAATACAAATCGTCATCGAACGTTAAGCGTGCGGAGCCTATGGGTTCGAGAACTATGTAGACATGACCGAGACACATCTCCGGTCAGTAACCAATAGTGGAACCTGGATGCTCATATTGGTTCCTACATATTCTACTAAGATCTTTATCGGTCAGACCGCATAACAACATATGTTGTTCCCTTTGTCATTGGTATGTTACTTGCCCTAAATTCGATTGTCGGTATCATCCTACCTAGTTCAATCTCGTCACCGGCAAGTCTCTTTACTCGTTTCATAATGAATCATCCCGTGGCTAACTCATTATACACATTGCTTGCAAGGCTCATAGTGATGTGCATTACCGAGAGGGCCCAAAGATACCTCTCCGATACACGGAGTGACAAATCCTAATCTCGATCTATGCCAACTCAACAAACACCATCAGAGACACATGTAGACCATCTTTATAATCACCCAGTTACGTTGTGACGTTTGATAGCACACAAGGTGTTCCTCCGGTATTCGGGAGTCGCATAATCTCATAGTCTGAGGAACATGTATAAGTCATGAAGAAAGCAATACCAGAAAAACTAGACGATCATTATGCTAAGCTAACGGATGGGTCTTGTCCATCACATCATTCTCTAATGATGTGATCCCGTTCATCAAATGACAACACATGTCTATGGCTAGGAAACTTAACCATCTTTGATTAACGAGCTAGTCAAGTAGAGGCATACTAGGGACACTCTGTTTGTTTATGTATTCACACATGTACTAAGTTTCCAGTTAATACAATTCTAGCATGAATAATAAACATTTATCATGATATAAGGAAATATAAATAACAACTTTATTATTGCCTCTAGGGCATATTTCCTTCACACTAGACTGAGGATGATAAGGTGATGCAATTCTATGGTTAACATCATACTTGGCAAGCATTTTACGGAAAGCACCATGAATAAAGTGTGAAGCACCATCAGTCATTAAATATATAGGGACTCCAAACCTTTGGAAAATAACTTCCTTAAGCATTTTAATAGAGGTGTTGTGATCAGCACTACTCGTTGGAATAGCTTCTACCCATTTAGTAACATAATCAACAGCAACCAAAATATGTGTATACCCATTAGTGGAAGGAAAAGGTCCCATGTAATCAAATCCCCAAACATCAAATGGTTCAACAGCAAGTGAATAATTCATAGGCATTTCTTGACGCTTACCGATATTACCTATCCTTTGACATTCATCACAAGATAAGACAAACTTACGGGCATCCTTGATGAGAGTAGGCCAATAAAATCCAAACTGCGGTACCTTGTGAGAAGTTCTATCTCCAGCATGATGCCCTCCATAAGCTTCGAAGTGACATTTCCATAGGATTTGTCCCTATTCATGCTCAGGTACACAACGTCTAATAATACCATCTAATCCTTCTTTATAAAGATGTGGGTCATCCCAAAAGTAATGTCTTAAATCATAGAATAATTTTTTCTTTTGTTGGTATGTAAAGCTAGGTGGTAAATATTTAGCAACAATGTAATTAGCATAATCAACATACAAGGAGTACTGTGAGCAACATTTATTGCAACTAACTGCTCATCAGGAAAACTATCATCAATACATAGTGGGTCATCAAGCACATTTTCATGCCTAGATAAATTATCAGCTACTGGGTTCTCAGCTCCTTTTCTATCAATGATATGTAGATCAAATTCTTGTAATAAGAGAACCCATCGAATAAGTCTAGGTTTAGCATCTTTCTTTTCCATAAGATATTTAATAGAAGCGCGGTCTGTGTGAACAATTACTTTGGAAACAACAATATAAGGTGTAAATTTATCACAAGCAAACACAATTGCTAAGAATTATTTTTCAGTAGTAGCATAATTTCTTTGAGCACTTTCTAGAGTTTTAATAGAATAATGAACTACATTAAGTTTCTTATCAACCCTTTTTCCTAGAACAACACCAACAGCATAATCACTAGCATCACACATAATTTCAAAAGGCAAGTTCCAATCAGGTGGTTGAACAATAGGTGCAGAAATTAAGGCTTTCTTGATTGTTTTAAAGGCTTCTAAACAATCATCATCAAAAACAAAAGGAATATCCTTTTGCAAAAGATTAGTAAGAGTCCTAGAAATTTTATAGAAACCAGCATGACCTAAGAAACTACGAATACCTTTTATATCTTTAGGACATGGCATTTTCTCAATTGCATCAACCTTTGTTTTGTCCACTTCAATACCTCTTTCAGAAATTTTATGACCCAAGACAATGCCTTCATTAACAATAAAGTGACACTTCTCCCAATTCAAGACAAGATTTGTTTGTTCACATCTCTACAAAACTTGATCAAGATTGCTTAAACAATCATCAAAAGACTTCCCATAAAAAGAAAAGTCATCCATGAAAACCTCAACAATCTTTTCACAAAAGTTAGAGAATATAGCGGTCATACATCTTTGAAAGGTAGCAGGTGCATTACATAGACCAAAAGGCATACATCTATAAGCATAAGTTCCAAAGGGAGAAGTAAAAGTGGTATTTTCTTGATCAGGTTGAGAAACATGTATTTGTGAAAAACCAAAATATCCATCAAGGAAGCAAAAATGTGTGTGCTTAGATAATATTTCAAGCATTTGATCAATAAAAGGCAGAGGGTAATGATCTTTTCTAGTTGCTTTGTTTAATTTTCTAAAATCAATTACCATTCTATAGCCTGTAACAATTCTTTGTGGAATAAGTTCATTCTTATCATTAGGAACAACAGTAATACCTCCTTTCTTAGGGACACAATGAACATGACTTACCCATCTACTATCAGCTATAGGATATATTATACCTGCTTCCAGAAGTTTTAATATTTCTGTTCTTACCACTTCTTTCATCTTCGGGTTTAACCGACGTTGGTGATCAACAACGGGTTTAGCATCAGGTTACATATTAATTTGTGCTGACATAGAGTGGGACTAATGCCCTTTTAATCATCAAGTGTATATCAAATAGCAGCTCGGTGCTTCCTTAGAACTTTCAACAATCTTTCTTCTTCATGTTCTGAAAGGTTAGCACTGATAATAACATGATATATCTTCGTTTCGTCAAGATAAGCATATTTCAAAGGGTCTGACAATTGTTTTAATTCAAACATAGGATCACCTTTAGGTGGAGGAAGACCTGCTAGAGTTTCAATAGGCAAATTGTGTTTATGTAGAGGACGTTGTTCAAAGAAAATTTTATCTATTTCATTTCTTTCATGCATATGTAAATCATTTTCATGGTCTAGCAAATATTATTCTAAAGGATGAGTAGGTGGTATATCAATAGAAGCAAGACCAATTAATTCATCCTTACTAGGCAATTATTTTTCATGAAGCTTTCTAGTAAACTTGGAAAAATTAAATTCATGAGACTCATCACTAAAACTAACACCGACAGTTTGCTTCTCACAATCTATTCTAGCATTAGCAGTGTTCAAGAAAGGTCTACCAAAGATAATGGGACAAAAATCATCTTGTGGGGAACCAAGAACAAGAAAATCAGTAGGGTATTTAATTTTCCCACATAATACTTTAACATCTCTAACAATCCCAATCGGTGATATTGTGTCTCTATTATCAAGTTTAATAGTAACATCTATGTCTTCTATTTCTGTGGTGCTATGTCATTCATAATTTCTTGATATAAAGTGTAGGGAATAGCACTCACACTAGCACCTATGTCACATAAACCATGATAAAAGTGATCACCTATTTTAACTGATATGACAGGGATGCCAACAACATGTCTATGTTTATCTTTTTTATCAGATTTGGTAATTCTAGCAGCTTCTTCACATAAGTAAATAACATGCACATACATATCTTCTTCCAAGAGATCTTTAACCATAGAAATACTAGGTTCTACTTTAATTTTTTTCATCAGGTTTAGGTGTTCTAATATAGCTTTTGTTAACCACAGTTGAAACTTTGGCATGTTCCTTTATCCTAACAGGGAAAGGTGGTTTCTCTATATAAGCAAAAGGAACAACTGGATCAACATTATAAAGTATAGTTTCTTCTTTAACCGGTACCGGTTCTTTAGTTTCTTCTTTAATAGGTGGGTGATATTTAAACAACTTCTCTTTAGGGAGTTCAACATGAGTAGCAAATGATTCACAAAAGGAGGCTACTATCTTAGAGTCAAGTCCATATTTAGTGCTAAACTTTTGAAAAGCATCGGTATCCATAAAAGATTTAACACAATCATACTTAAGTTTAAAACCTGACTCTTTACCTTTGTCGAGTTCCCAATCTTCAGAGTTGCATTTAATTCTTTCCAAAAGATCCCACCGGAATTCAATAGTCTTCTTTATAAAATAACCAGCACAAGAAGTATCAAGCATGGTTTTATCATTACGAGAAAGCCGAGCATAAAAAATCTGGATAATAATTTCTCTCGAGAGCTCATGATTGGGGCATGAATATAACATTGACTTAAGCCTCCCCCAAGCTAGAGCGATACTTTCTCCTTCATGAGGAGAAAAATTATATATATATATATATATATATATATATATATATAATTCTGATCACAATGAACTAGATGCATATGATAAATTTTTGGTGGAACTCTAATTTCAAACGATTCCAATTCCAACATCCAATATCATCGCATAGCCTATACCATGCCAATGCTTTTCCATTCAAAGATAAAGGGAAAACCTTTTTCATAACTTCATCCCTGGGTAAACCTGCAAGCTTAAACAATCCACAAATTTGTTCTACATATATTAGGTGCATATCAGGATGTTCGGTTCCATCTCCTGCATAAGGATTAGCTAGCAGTTATTCTATCATACCCAAAGGAATTTCATATTAAATATTTTCATAGGTGCAGTGGGTTGAGGGGTAACTAATTGTGGATCCGGACGAGGTGAAGATACCCCGAACAAACCCCTGAAAGGATTGGTTTTCATAGTAACAAGTGACAATAAATTTCAGCACACTATATAAATGTTTCCTTACCAAATTCCACTTACCAAAGGCGCTTCACTCCCCGGCAACGGCGCCAGAAAATAGCCTTGATAACCCACAAGTATAGGGGATCAATTGTAGATCTTTTCAATAAGTAAGAGTGTCGAACCCAATGAGGAGCAGAAGGAAATGAAAAGTGGTTTTCAGCAAGGTAATGTCTGCAAGTGCTGAAATTGTAAGTACCGGAGTAGCTTGATAGCAAGATAATTTGTAACAAGCAAGTAACGATAATAGTGCCAAAATTGCAGCAAGGTAGCCCAATCCTTTTGAGTCAAAGGATAGGCCAAAACGGTCTCTTATACTAGGCAAAGCGTTCTTGAGGGTACATGGGAATTTCATCTAGTCACTTTCATCATTTTGGCTTAATTCGTGTTCGATACTTTGATAATTTGATATGTGGGTGGACCGGTGCTTAGATGCTGTACTTACTTGAACAAACCTCCTACTTATGTTTAAGCCTCCCGCAAGCATATGCAACTACGAGGAAAGTATTAAGAATAAATTCTAACCATAGCATTGAACTTTTGGATCCAATCGGTCCCTTACGGAATAGCGCATAAACTGGGGTTTAAGCTTTTGTCACTCTCGCAACCCATCATCTAATTGCTACTCCATAATGCATTCCCTTAGGACCAAATATGGTGAAGTGTCATGTAGTCGACGTTCACATGACACCACTAAGTGAATCACAACATACATACTATCAAAATATCAAACACATATCAAGTTCACATGATTACCTGCAACATGATTTATCCCATGACCTCAAGAACGAAAGTAACTACTCACAAATGATAAACATGATCATGATCATAGGAGTATTAAATAGCATATTGGATCTAAACATATAATCTTCCACCAAATAAACCATATAGTAATGAAATACAAGATGTAATCAACACTACTAGTCACCCACAAGCACCAATCAATAGTTCCGGTAACAAGATTGAACATAAGAGATGAACTAGGGTTTGAAAGGAGATGGTGTTGTTGAAGATGTTGATGGAGATTTCCCTCCCCAAGATGGGAGAGTTGTTGGTGATCATGATGACGATGATTTCCCCCTCGGGAGGGAAGTTCCCCTGGCAGAATCGCTCCGCCGGAGGGCAAAAGTGCTCATGCCCAAATTCTGCCTTGAGGCCGCGGCGCTCCATCTCGAGTACTCTCCTTATTTTTTCTAGGTCAAAATGACTTATATACCAGAAGATGGGCGCCGGAGGTGGGCCTGGGTGAGCACAACCCACCAGGGTGTGCCTGGGCTCCCTAGCGCGCCCAAGTGGGTTGTGCCCACCTGGTGGGGCCCCTCTGGTAGTTATTTGCTCCAGTATTCTTCATATATTCCATAAAAATTCTCTGTGAAGTTTCCGCTTATTTGGAGTTGTGCAGAATAGGTAGCCTGACGTAGCTTTTCCAGGTCCAGATTTCCAGTTGCCAGAATTCTCCCTGTTTGTGTATACCTTGCATATTATGAGAGAAAATGCAACAGAATTACTCCAAAAAAGCATTATTATGGATAATAACATTATAAATAACAGTAAGAAAACATGATGCAAAATGGACGTATCACTGTTTTCAGCAGAACTACCATGGTTTTGTTTTTTGTGCAGAATAAAAGTTCTCCGAATGCAATGAAACTTTCTGATGATGTTTTTGGAACAAAAGAGGCACTAGAAGCTTCGTGGGAGGACCAAAGGTGAAGGAGGTGAGAACAAGACACCTGGGTGCGCCCAGGTGTGATGTGCTCACCTCGAGACCCATCTTCGCGTGATTCCAACGCTGAAAAATCCTATGAATAGAGAAACAATCAGAAATAACACTAGATCAGAAGTTCCGCCACCGTAGGCCTATTTTTCCATGAAATACCAATGTAGACCCCGTTTCGGCACCCTGCCGGAGGGGGAAATCATCACCGGTGGCCATCTTCATCATCTTGACGGCCATCACAATAAGGAGGGAGTAGTCCACCCTCGGGGCTAAGGGTTTGTACCAGTAGCTATGTGTTTAACCTCTCTCTCTCTCGTGTTCTTGAGATGGCACGATATTGATGTATCGCGGGCTTTGTTAATATAGTTGGATCATATGGTGTTTTCCCCTCTCTATCTTGTTGTGAATTGAGTTTTCCCTTTGAGATTTCGTTCTTATCAGATTGAATACTTCTATGGATTTGAGAACACTTGATGTATGTCTTGCTATGAATACCCACTACAAAAAAATACACTTCCGTGATGATACGTGTTTGTCACAGTAGGTTGCGTTTTTTGTCATGCATGTACATCCATGACAAATTTATGACCGAATCAAGATAGGCATACATGTGATGTCGTAGAAGTGTTCCATGACATTACCAAAATTATCATCACAGATGTGTCCACTTCCATGACGATAAATCACGCGTCACATAAGTGCTTTCGTCAAGGGTGAGCGACACGAGGCATCCACCATAACGGAACACCATTAAGCTATCGGGTCGGGTTTTGGATCCGATAACCCATTAACAGCCCCGACCAATGGGGATTTTCCACGTGTAAAATCATCATTGGCTAGAGGAAACACGTGTCGGCTCATCGTTAGGACAGATGTCATCCACTCACTAGACAGAAGGCGCCTATGATACGTCAACACGTGGCACGGCCCAACAGTGGCCCATTCATGTGAAAAGGCTGGCCCGTTTGACTTGGTCAAAAGCTGGCGAGTCGGCCCATGGAAAGCCTGTTAACGGCCTGTTCACATATAGCCCATTTATAGCCCGCTAACCCAAGGCTAGTTACGCCCTATCCGAATTAGGCCCAGTAGCGTCATCTGGGCCATCCAATATGATTCCAGCCCATTTTCACTTCTGACCCATGTATAGCCCATGACGTCTTTCGGCCATATGAGGCCCTTTGTAACTCTTGGCCCATTAGCGGCTCGTGCTGAAACTGGCCCGTAATGAACAGTGTATTACTTTACACCCATTAACGGCCCGTGGTGAAACTGGCCCGTAATGAATAGTGTATCACTTTATACCCATTAACGGCCCGTTATTCCATTGGGCCATTTCCAGCCAAAGTTAACTTTCGGCCTTCTGAGGGCCCATTTATTCTTGGGCTCATTTTCAGCATTCGGTTACTTACAGCCTGTTACTGTCATTTTCTGCTTGTGGGCCAAATTCAGCCCATCGTTATAGTCGGCCCGTTTGTGGACCGTTAGTCTGTTGGGCCATTTTCATAGCATCACAAAATATGGCCTATTAACAGCCCGTTATGGTCAGCCCATAAAACGTACGATTTCCATTAAAGGCCCGTCTATAGCCCATTAAAGGCCCATACAAGACCCATAAATGAGTCGGCGGCCCATGGATCCTACGAGACGTAGAAGGCCCATGGATCCTATGAGACGTAGAAGGCCCATGGATCCTATGAGATGTAGAAGGCCCATGGATCCTACGAGACGTACAAGGCCCATGGATCCTACGAGACATCGAAGGCCCATGGATCCTATGAGACGTAGAAGGCCCATGGATCCTACGAGACGTAGAAGGCCCATGGATCCAACGGCCCGTGAAGGGCCATGGTCGGGCGAGTTGGCCCCCGTTTGAACGATATAGCATATTCAAAGAATTATCCTACTCAATACTATCACCTCTAAAAATCATACACTATACAACAAAGAGATCAAGGCATAGAAAGGTAGAATAATCCTACACTATACAATAAAGAAATTACAGCCAATTATACCCACTGGGCATTATGGTTCGGCACAGGTGATAATAAAGCATACACAAACAGCAAATTACATACACTGGGCAAATACAACTCATACATCATGGACACGCATCAACTTAACTCCATTTGAACTATAATCTCTTCAGAAAATAGGATTGGCCGGATTCAGATAGCACAAATTTCAATCTGCAAAATCTCCAATTCCTTCATGGTTACCTCAGTGTCTTGTTTCATTTTTTTACTCCTGCATGTCCAGTCTCAACTTGTTGATTATACGTTGACAATCATGTACACGTTGTCTTGCCACCTCTAGTTGATGCTCGAGAACATCAGCACATTCCAATTCCAATACATAATCATTTGGTAATGGCCATGCCGCACTGCTCGCAGATCTTTGTGTTGATGTCACTTCATCCTGAAATTTTTCTGTAAGTACACATGACTAGGGCAAAAATATAGTTACAACAGTGAAGCGAACAAGACACTATTTTGTACTACATGGAAAAATAGGACTAACAATAATGTTACACGTCACTTTCGAAAAAAATGTTATACGTCATGAAGCATAAGCAGGTGATATTTTAAAAATTATAAAAAAGATAGTCTGTGCAGCCTGCATACAGAAATCCCTCTTAGCTCACCAGAGGAGCATCATGTTGGGGCCCAATCGAAAACACAGACAACTTACAAATTTAGACAGCACGTTGCGTATAAGTAAGCAAGTAGTTGGCCATTATGTGCCTCAATTAAAGTCTTAGGGAGCATAATGAACAACAGAGGGTTTCATACAAACATACTACAACAGGCAAAACTATGCAATCATTAGCGTAGTATAAACTAGATTTTGAGCCTCATGCAATAATAGTTGGTTAATAGACTTCAAAGCTTCAGGCACACTTCGGCAGAGTAATTAAATGGTAAGGCCTTTAATTATGTCAACTAATAGTGATACAAGTACCGAACATCAGGCATGATTATTTGGGCATCTCATTAACTGAGGACAAATAAAGTAATTGAAAAGAGAAAATTAACTATGCCTGAAACAAACAAGGAATTGAACTGTTGAGTTGCATACAGTGACTTACCTTAGCAAGTTGAAGAGGCTCAGCGCAGCTCCTACTTCCCTTGCAAGGCTCCTTCCTAACATCTTGTACTTGGAAATCCTCGATCTTATCTTCATTGCACCCCCTCTGCAAGGTGACACAAACTAGTTACTCGTCTCCTTGGAAGATAAATATGCATACTTTCCCGTCTGTGAACACAAAAGGATGAGATTATAACAAAACAACACCACATAATGAAACATGCCGCATCTCTTGCACTTGCACACAATGAAATGAGCATTTACTATGTCTGTACTATGTAAAAACTAGGCATACCTTCGAACTGGATCTCCAGGTACTCTTGGAGAGCCTACTGTAGTGTACAGCCAAACCTTTATGTCACCTATGAGTTAGACAAGGCCCCACTACAGCAGCCCTTAGTGTTTAAATCATTGACAAGCTCTGTTAGAGTGTTAGGTCAAGAACAACAAGTAATCAAAGCAAACAGTCCTAGTATGGCTGGCTGATGCAAACAAGCAATTGAACAGATGTGTGAGCAAATCTTACATATCAAGAAAAGAAGCAAAGAAGGAGGCTTAAAGACCATCACTTGACTGACCAGATTTAAGGGGCATTTAAACATCATGTGCAACGTATGAACTAACATAAACATTGCATATTCCAGATTCTACAATGGAATGCACATGTATTAGGTTATGCCATGTATGATGATGCCTAAATGTACAGATAGCAGGCAAGAGTGATTCATCATTGCATGCACAATTGAATTGCAGGTTAAGGGCCAGTTCGATTCCGCCTTTTCAGGGCATATTGTCAAAATAAGCCATAAATGATGTAAAGAAGTCATTTTTGAGTTATGGGCTTGGGCTTAACTAATTCCGCTTTGGAGGGGGGTGTTCCGGGTAGAACCTCACTAAAAATTGAAGGGAAGGGGAATAGTGAAATGACTCTGTTGTCTGCCTATATTACACTCAAAATGCAACTGCTGACGCCCGTGTCACACCTGACCCTCAAGTAAAAACAAACACGCAAGCATTCATTGCCATGCCCACTTGCATCTCCTCTCCCCTTTTCCTCTACCTCGATCCCCTGCCTACAGCACTTGGGTTCCTCCAGCGAGCCGTCGCCACTGCTCCCATCTGGCCTGGTCCTCGATGATGCTATGTCCAGCTAGGCTACATGGCCAGCGGGTAGGGGCAAATCCCCCTGGCTGCTCCTCCCTCTAGCGCCGCCCCTCGTTCTCATGGTCTCCAGCAGCTGCTCCATTGTGGTTCGTCCAACACACTACTTCGGCGGGCGCTGCACAACTACGGCTGATGCCACACTGCGATAGAAGGCACCTTATTCCCCCTCCCCTCCTCCTAGGCCATGGCCTTGAGGTGCTGTTGAAGGATGAGCTCATCCAACAAGGTGAGGATCTCCTCTGATTTTTTGCCAAATTTTCATTCCGATCCACTATACGATGAATTTCTATGAGCTGCTTCTGCTACTGCTATATGATGCATTGCTATGAGCTGCTCCTGCTGCTGCTATATGATGAATTTCTATGAGCTGCTGCTGTTGTATGATGAGTTGCTATGAGCTACTGCTGGTGCTATATGATGAATTTCTATGAGCTACTGCTGCTATATGATGAGTTGCTACAAGCTGCTGCTGCTATATGATGAATTGCTATGAGCTGCTCCTGCTGCTGCTATATGATGAATTGCTATGAGCTTCTCCTGCTGCTGCTATATGATGAATTGCTATGAGCTGCTGTTGGTATATGATGAATTGCAGACTGCTGCTGTTGTATGATGAGTTGTTATGAGCTGTTGCTGCTATATGATGCTTTCAGGTGGTGCTGCTATACGATAATAACCGGCCACTTGGACCATCGAATTTCAATAAATAATTGTTTTTCATTTAAATGTGGGTCATGCGTTCTTCGTTTAAATTAGGCAATGGGATCTCTATGGAAAACATTGACCAAAGTAGATTGTGCCAAGTAGATGGTATCTTTGTATTTGCATTTTGAGCAAATAGTGATGGTATGTTTTTCCTATCATATTAATTACTGCACTGGGTTCAATTTGTGATGTTTGCAAGTCAAATTAATTTCCATATGGGCAGCAAAATGAAAAAATATAATGCAATCTAGACTTTCCACTGATCATACCAAAGATAAGCTGAAAACGCAATGAAAAGAAATGGTTGGCTTATTACATGGAGCTTATATTCACAGGCGCTTATTTTCTTAGGATAACTCGTAATAACTGTCCCTAAGAAACTTGGCTAATAGAACTGGTATACAAATAACATGTCACAATGATTGCAATGGAGGAGTGACGTACCATAACACACTGTATAGGCTCACCGCTGCCTCTCCTTTTTTTGCGATGTTCCATGAAATTGCCACATACATCTTGTACTTTTTCATTGTGTGACCCTATCTGCAAGTTGACATGGCTAATTTTAGACATCTCTACATGATACTACATTGCATATCCCTTGCGCATATTTAAACCACCAATTAACGATTGTGTGCGTACCATAAACTAGCCATGACTCTGTATGCTGGACTAGCAGGCACTCTAAGGGAGCCTAATGTAGTGCACTAGAATTCCTACATGCCACCTATGAGTTTGTGTAATGTACTTCCCCTGTTCCTAAATATATGTCTTTGTAGAGATTCCAGTATGGACCACATACAGATGTATATAGATGCATTTTCGAGTGTAGATTCACTCATTTTGCTCTGTATGTAGCCTATAGTGGAATCTCTAGAAAGACTTATATTTAGGAACGGAGGTATGAGGTAGTATCATGTATGACATCTACATATCTAATTTAGCAGCCAGTAGTAGAAATCATTGTCTGCACAAAGGGATTACTGGTCGAAAATCCTAGCAAAGCACGCTGGCAGGCACAGAACAATACAAGAGAGAGAGAGAGACGCTTACAAGATCATAGCAATGCCTCAGTCCAGGATCTTGGTTGGCCAAGCTGTTAGATCCAGAAGAAACATCGTCCTTGTAGTTTTTGCCAGCTGCATAACAGTTAATAGTGACCGGTTAGTATATTTGAAGTACATCGGGCAAGTGATGCTGGACGGGTTTAAAGGTGACAAGTACCTAGGCCGTGGCGAGTGCTTGGCATCTCTCCAGACGGTGGGAATCAGGTTAGAAACGTCAAGGGTGATGATGCTGCGCTGGCTGTCAGGGTCCGGTAAGGAGATCTAGAACCGTTGAGTAGGGTGTTTGTGGAGCGGCTTTGGTAGGGTGGACTACGGTGTGGGCGAAGCGGATCTGTGGCTGTGGACGAGGGCGTAGGTGAAGCTGCTCTGGTGATTGGGTTAAGGATGGTTTCGATGATGCGCATCTACGGCCGTGGATGGGGCGTCAGAAGCTGCTCCGGTGGTTGGGTTAAGGATGGTGTCGACGATGCGGATCTGCGGCCGTGGACGGGGCGTCAGAAGCTGCTCTGGTGGTTGGGTTAAGGGTGGTGTCAATGATGCAGATCTGCGGCCGTGGACGGGGCATCAGAAGCTGCTCCGGTAGGTTGGATCAGGGTGCGAGGAAGCGGATCTGAGGCCGTGGACTTGTCAGTTGGCAAAGCGGCCCCGGTAGGGTTGAGAATGGTATATGCGAAGCTACTCCGATAGGGTTGACGATGGTGTCGGCGAAGCGGCTCCGATAGGGTTGAGGAAGGTGTCGGCGAAGCGGCTCCGATAGGGTTGAGGAAGGTGTCGGCGAAGAGGATCAGAGGCCGTCGACGGGGGCGTCGGTGGGGCGGCTCCGGGGGGTGTGGACAAAGCGTCTCCGGTGGGGAGTACGAATGAGCCGCTGCAGATGCACGATGGTTGATGAGAGTACCGGCGAAGCAGATCCGGCATTGTGGACAAGGCCGACACTGAATGGGATGTGGTACAGTGGTGGATGAGCAGTCTATTTGTTTCTAGGGGAGGTGGGAGGGGTAGATGCGGCCGCAGAAGCATATCCGGCGAGGTGGACACCGTTGGCAGTAAATGGGCTATGGTACGCCGGTGGATGAGCAGTCTAGGGTTTCGAGAGGGGAGGGGAGAAAGGGCGATGAAGTACGGACGGCGTGATGTAAGATGCTCTGGTGCTGTGGAGTTAGTCGTTTTTGTAGGAGGGGAGAGGAAATGGGGGTGCCGTGTAGTGGGGGAACCGGAAGTTACCAAAGCACCCCCGACATATCATGTAGATGAGGGCGGTATTGTAACTGTTGGTCTTCGTGCACCAAGGACAAAAGGGGGATTTCGCATGCTAAAGACTAAGGTGGCGGAAATTTTAGAAGGAGGCGGGAGATTTTGCCGCCCGCGGGATCGTTCGTATCCAGTTTCAACTAATTTTGGACCGCGCTAGCGGGAAGGTCATGCTAGACTGTGTAAATGGGGCACGCGTCAGCAGTTAATAACTGGTGTGAAGTCCACCCCAGAAAAAAAGACAATAACTCGGGACGTTCACACGGGCGCGGCCAATCGTACGGGTGTAGTGGCGCGTTCACAAAAAAGGGATCAAATGCTCAGCCTATGTATTTCTCGTGTAAATAGATAATTTAGTGCCATTGGTTATTTACTTTAAACATAATGCATTGACGTGTTAGTGTAGAGGCGCACAAAAAGAAATGGATATTGTAGTCAGCTACTTAAAAGTGTTACCTCATATGATTACATAGCCTCCATTTCCTAAATTGCGTACCTGTTGAATTCATATATGAATATTACATATATTACTTCAAAATAGAAACTTAAATCATCCAAGACTAATGAATTTGAATGCAAGAGTAACAATGGTGCATGTACATCATAGCTACATTGGTTGTTTGAAGAAACATCACTTTAACTTTGGGATGCATAACTGAAAAGGTTTATTTAAATAGAAAAAATGTGATATGTGAGTGTCCAATCTTTATAGCATTGAATCGATATTGTACCTTTGGCCACGATACGAAGTAGATATTGACTTATGTTCAAGCGATGCATGTCCGCGATCGCTAGATAGTGATACGTGAATGAATTCTGCAATCTCTCTCACACGCATACATATCTCATTTCCCTGTGGGCATCGGAATCACACACGCGCACTTTGTGTATTTCTCTCCCTCCGTCAGGGTTAAATTCATCTTTCTACACCGTCCTACAAGTCTCTCACACAGAAACACACACGCTCTCTATGTCTAACACGCCCAGCCCTTTAATTCCGCCCACCCACAGCCACTAATGTCTCAAAGTATAATAATGTCTCTCACACATATGCTATCTACCTATCCCTTAATATAGCTAGATATGTGTCACACAAACTCCTTCTCCCTACTAGCAAGATGCCCATGCGTTGCACGGAACATCAAGATGCATTTGTATGAGAAGTTTATCATGTGGGAGAAAAGGATGAACGAGGGAATGCCTTATTTGCAAATGCGGAGAGGGGTGTGGGTATATTTTAGCAAAATTGCCAAAGTTTCCTTCCTGTATGTCGGATATAAATCGGATGGCCTATATTGCAGGATGGAAGGAACACCATCATCACCAACTCTGTTTTTTATAAGAGTAGAGATATGTGAGTGTCACTGCCCCCCCCACACACACCCACACTTCCCAACACCGAAGGAGCAGGGTGACACCTCGATCTTGATACTAATCTATCGACTGGCTTCTCTCTCAAACATACACACACACTACCCGGCACCGAAGGAGTAGGGTGGCACATCAATCTTGATAATAATCTATCTACTCCTCTTTCAAACACACACAC